>NC_135808.1:6551410-6661652 GCF_964213995.1 Mustelus asterias | reverse complement strand
GGGAACTTCTGGAGGTCAGGAAGGTTCTGTAGAAACACACCCCCGTTTCCATCTGCACTTCCAAGAGACCGAACAAAGAGGGTTGGGGAAGGAAGGAGGAGAGGGAAGAGGTGGAGAAAGAGGGGAAAGGAGCAGGAAGTGGAGAGAGGGAGGAGGGGGGAAAAGAGGAAGGGGGAAAAGAGGAGACGGGGGCGAGGGGGAGACGGGGCGGAGGGGGGACGGGGGCGAGGGGGGAGACGGGGGCGAGGGGGAGACGGGGGCGAGGGGGAGACGGGGGCGAGGTGGGAGACGGGGCGAGGGGGAGACGGGGGGCGAGGGGAGACGGGGGCGAGGGGGAGCGGGGGCGAGGGGGAGACGGGGGCGAGGGGGAGACGGGGGCGAGGGGGAGACGGGGGCGAGGGGAGACGGGGCGAGGGGGAGACGGGGGCGAGGGGGAGACGGGGGCGAGGGGGAGACGGGGGCGAGGGGGAGACGGGGGCGAGGGGGAGGACGGGGGCGAGGGGGAGACGGGGGCGAGGGGAGACGGGGGCGAGGGGAGACGGGGGCGAGGGGGAGACGGGGGCGAGGGGGAGACGGGGGCGAGGGGGAGACGGGGGCGAGGGGGAGACGGGGGCGAGGGGGAGACGGGGGCGAGGGGGAGACGGGGGCGAGGGGGAGACGGGGGCGAGGGGGAGACGGGGGCGAGGGGGAGACGGGGCGAGGGGGAGACGGGGGCGAGGGGGAGACGGGGGCGAGGGGGAGACGGGGGCGAGGGGGAGACGGGGCGAGGGGGAGACGGGGGCGAGGGAGACGAGGGGCGAGGGGGAGACGGGGGCGAGGGGGAGACGGGGGCGAGGGGGAGACGGGGGCGAGGGGGAGACGGGGGCGAGGGGGAGACGGGGGCGAGGGGGAGACGGGGGCGAGGGGGAGACGGGGCGAGGGGGAGACGGGGGCGAGGGGGAGACGGGGGCGAGGGGGAGACGGGGGCGAGGGGGAGACGGGGGCGAGGGGAGACGGGGGCGAGGGGAGACGGGGCGAGGGGGAGACGGGGGCGAGGGGGAGGACGGGGGCGAGGGGAGACGGGGGCGAGGGGGAGACGGGGGCGAGGGGGAGACGGGCAGGCGCGGGCGAGGGGGAGACGGGGGCGAGGGGGAGACGGGGGCGAGGGGGAGACGGGGGCGAGGGGGAGACGGGGGCGAGGGGGAGACGGGGGCGAGGGGAGACGGGGGCGAGGGGGAGACGGGGGCGAGGGGGAGACGGGGCGAGGGGGAGACGGGGGCGAGGGGGAGACGGGGGCGAGGGGAGACGGGGGCGAGGGGGAGACGGGGGCGAGGGGGAGACGGGGCGAGGGGGAGACGGGGGCGAGGGGAGCGGAGGGAGACGGGGGCGAGGGGGAGACGGGGGCGAGGGGGAGACGGGGGCGAGGGGAGACGGGGGCGAGGGGGAGACGTGGGCGAGGGGGAGACGGGGGAGGGGCGAGGGGGGAGACGGGGGCGAGGGGGAGACGGGGGCGAGGGGGAGACGGGGGCGAGGGGGGAGACGGGGGCGAGGGGAGACGGGGGCGAGGGGGAGACGGGGGCGAGGGGAGACGGGGGCGAGGGGGAGACGGGGGCGGGGGGGAGACGGGGGCGGGGGGCGAGGGAAGGCGAGGGGAGAGGGGGCGAGGGGGAGAGGGGGCGAGGGGGAAGAGGGGAGACGGGGCGAGGGGGAGACGGGGGCGAGGGGGAGACGGGGGCGAGGGGGAGACGGGGGCGAGGGGGAGACGGGGGCGAGAGGCGAGGGGGGAGACGGGGGCGAGGGGGAGACGGGGGCGAGGGGGCGAGGGGGAGACGGGGGCGGAGGGGAGACGGGGGCGAGGGGGAGGCGGGGGCGAGGGGAGACGGGGGCGAGGGGAGACGGGGGCGAGGGGGAGACGGGGGCGAGGGGGAGACGGGGGCGAGGGGGAGACGGGGGCGAGGGGGAGACGGGGGCGAGGAGGAGACGGGCGAGGGGGAGACGGGGGCGAGGGGGAGACGGGGGCGAGGGGGAGACGGGGCGAGGGGGAGCCGGGGGCGAGGGGGAGACGGGGGCGAGGGGGAGACGGGGCGGGGGGAGGCGGGGGCGAGGGGGAGACGGGGGCGAGGGGGAGACGGGGGCGAGGGGGAGACGGGGGCGAGGGGGAGAGGCGAGGGGGAGACGGGGGCGAGGGGGAGGGGGAGGGGGAGAGGGGAAGAGGGGCGAGGGGGAGACGGGGGCGAGGGGGAGACGGGGGCGAGGGGGAGACGGGGCGAGGGGGAGACGGGGGGCGAGGGGGAGACGGGGGCGAGGGAGACGGGGGGCGAGGGGGAGACGGGGGCGAGGGGGAGACGGGGGCGAGGGGGAGACGGGGGCGAGGGAGAGGGGCGAGGGGGAGACGGGGACGAGGGGAGACGGGGCGAGGGGGAGACGGGGCGAGGGGGAGACGGGGGCGAGGGGGCGAGGGGGAGAGGGGGGCGAGGGGCAGAGGGGGGCGAGGGGGAGAGGGGGGCGAGGGGGAGAGGGGGCGAGGGGGAGACGGGGGCGAGGGGGAGACGGGGGCGAGGGGGAGACGGGGGCGGAGGGGGGGGGCGAGGGGGAGAGGGGGGCGAGGGGGAGACGGGGGCGAGGGGGAGACGGGGGCGAGGGGGAGACGGGGGCGAGGGGGAGACGGGGGCGTGGGGGAGACGGGGGCGAGGGGGAGACGGGGGCGAGGGGGAGACGGGGGCGAGGGGGAGACGGGGGGCGAGGGGGAGACGGGGGCGAGGGGGAGACGGGGGCGAGGGGGAGACGGGGGCGAGGGGGAGACGGGGGCGAGGGGGAGACGGGGGCGAGGGGGAGACGGGGGCGAGGGGGAGACGGGGGCGAGGGGGAGACGGGGGCGAGGGGGAGACGGGGGGAGGGGAGACGGGGGCGAGGGGGAGACGGGGGCGAGGGGGAGACGGGGGCGAGGGGGAGACGGGGGCGAGGGGGAGACGGGGCGAGGGGAGACGGGGGCGAGGGGGAGACGGGGGCGAGGGGGAGACGGGGGGCGAGGGGAGACGGGGGCGAGGGGGAGACGGGGGCGAGGGGGGAGACGGGGGCGAGGGGGAGACGGGCGAGGGGGAGACGGGGGCGAGGGGGAGACGGGGGGCGAGGGGGAGACGGGGGCGAGGGGGAGACGGGGGCGAGGGGGAGACGGGGCGAGGGGGAGGACGGGGGCGAGGGGAGACGGGCGGGAGACGGGGGCGAGGGGGAGACGGGGGCGAGGGGGAGACGGGGGCGAGGGGGAGACGGGGGCGAGGGGGAGACGGGGGCGAGGGGAGACGGGGCGAGGGGGAGACGGGGCGAGGGGGAGACGGGGGCGAGGGGGACGGGGCGAGGGGGAGACGGGGGCGAGGGGGAGACGGGGGCGAGGGGGAGACGGGGGCGAGGGGGAGACGGGGCGAGGGGGAGACGGGGGCGTGGGGAGACGAGGGCGAGGGGGAGACGGGGGAGGGGGAGATGGGGGAGGGGGAGACGTGGGAGGGGGAAGCAAGGGGAGGAGGAGATGGAGGGTAGGGGGAGACGAAGGAGGGGGAGACGGGGGTAGGGGGAGATGGGGGTAAAAAGGGGGAGGGTGTGATAAGGGGGAAGGGGTGATAAGGGGGAAGGGGTGATAAGGGGGAGGGGGTGATAAGGGGGAGGGGGTGATAAGGGGGAGGGGGTGATAAGGGGGAGGGGGTGATAAGGGGGAGGGGGTGATAAGGGGGAGGGGGTGATAAGGGGAGGGGGGTGATAAGGGGGAGGAGGGTGATAAGGGGACGGGGGTGATAAGGGGGACGGGGGTGATAAGGGGGAGGGGGTGAAAAGATTTCTGGTCATAAACCACTGCTCAATCTCTTTGGGGCCTTCGCAGTGCCCGTCTTTCCACCATTTAAATAATATTCCAATCTGCTGTGATTCAGTCCATTCACTTCCTCCATCAGTGTCTCATTGTGATTTTAATCTCCGGTATTTGCTCATTAAAATGCTAATCCCTGTGTTTGGGACAATGGTTCATCCAAGCACAGCAATGCGGTGGGAGGGGGTGACATTTTGTTTGAGGGTTTGTTCTGGCCTGTGCTCTGTGGCTGCTCACAATGGGACCAGTTGCAAAACCAGTTTGGGCAATTTCAATCCGGCTCCAATGGGAGTGGCGGCCAGAGATACAGTGAGAACCGTAAGCCACGCACAGCAACCTCCCAGGTGGCTGCTTTTAGGAATGACAATACCACGAATATCATCGTTTCAGGCGGTAGTGTGTGGCTTCAGGAGGGCGGCATGGGGGCAGCACAGTGGTGAGCACTGCTGCCTCACAGCGCCAGGGACCTGGGCTCGATTCCTGGCTTGGGTCACTGCCTGTGTGGAGTTTGCACATTCTCCCCATGTCGGTGTGGGTTTCCTCCAGCTTTGGTTTCCTCCCACACTCCAAAGACGTGCTGGTTAGGGTGCATTGGCCATGCTAAATTCTCCTCTGGGTACCCGAACAGGCGCTGGACTGTGGCAACTAGGGGATTTTCACAGTAACTTCAAGAACAAAGAACAATACAGCACAGGAACAGGCCCTTCTGCCCTCCAAGCCCGCGCCGCTCCCTGGTCCAAACTAGATCATTCTTTTGTATCCCTCCATTCCCGCAACGTTCATGTGGCTATCTAGATAAGTCTTAAACGTTCTCAGTGTGTCCGCCTCCACCACCTTACCTGGCAGCGCATTCCAGGCCCCCACCACCCTCTGCGTAAAATACGTCCTTCGGATATCCGTGTTAAACCTCCCCCCCCTCACCTTGAACCTATGACCCCTCGTGAACATCACCACTGACCTGGGAAAAAGCTTCCCACCGTTCGCCCTATCTATGCCTTTCATAATTTTATACACCTCTATTAGGTCACCCCTCATCCTCCATCTTTCCAGTGAGAACAACCCCAGTTTAGAAACATAGAAACATAGAAAAACTACAGCACAAACAGGCCCTTCGGCCCACAAGTTGTGCCAAACACATCCCTACCTTCTAGACCTACCTATAACCCTCCATCCTATTACGCTCCATATACTCATCCAGGAGTCTCTTAAAAGACCCTATTGAGTTCATCTCCACCACCACTGACGGCAGCCAATTCCACTCGCCCACCACCCTCTGTGTGAAAAACCTACCCCTAACATCTCCCCTGTACCTACCCCCCAGCACCTTAAACCTGTGTCCTCTCGTAGCAGACATTTCCACCCTGGGAAAAAGCCTCTGAGAGTCCACCCGATCGATGCCTCTCAACATCTTATATACCTCTGTTAGGTCTCCTCTCATCCTTCGTCTCTCCAAGGAGAAAAGACCGAGCTCCCTCAGCCTATCCTCATAAGGCATGCCACTCAATCCAGGCAACATCCTTGTAAATCTCCTCTGCACCCTTTCAATCTTTTCCACATCCTTCCTATAGTGAGACGACCAGAACTGAGCACAGTACTCCAAGTGGGGTCTGACGAGGGTCTTATATAGCTGCATCATTATCCCGGGACTCCTAAACTCAATCCCTCGATTGATAAAGGCCAGCACACCATACGCCCTCTGAACCACCTTCTCCACCTGCGGGGCCGATTTCAGAGTCCTATGGACCTGGACCCCAAGGTCCTTCTGATCCTCTACAGCACTAAGAGTCTTTCCCTTTATATTGTACTCCTTCATCCCATCTGACCTACCAAAATGGACCACGATGCATTTATCTGGGTGGAAGTCCATCTGCCACTTGTCCGCCCAGTCTTGCATCCTATCTATGTCCCTCTGTAACTTCTGACATTCCTCCAGACTATCCACAACCCCACCAACCTTCGTGTTGTCGGCAAACTTACCAACCCATCCCTCTGCTTCCTCATCCAGGTCATTTATGAAAATGACAAACAGCAAGGGTCCCAGAACAGATCCCTGGGGCACACCACTGGTGACCGACCTCCATTTAGAAAAAGACCCATCTATACCCACTCTCTGCCTCCTTTGGGCAAGCCAGTTCTGGATCCACCGGGCAGTAGCCCCTTGGATCCCATGCCCGCTCACTTTTTCCAGAAGCCTTGCATGGGGGACCTTATCGAACGCCTTGCTAAAATCCATATAAACCACATCTACCGCCTTCCCTTCGTCAATGTGTTTAGTCACATTTTCGAAGAACTCCACCAGGCTCGTAAGACACGATCTGCCTTTGACAAAGCCATGCTGAGTATTCTTGAGCATACTAAACCTCTCTAAATGCTCACATATCCTGTCCCTCAGGATCTTCTCCATCAGTTTACCAACCACTGAGGTTAGACTCACCGGTCGGTAATTACCTGGTCTATCCCTATTCCCCTTCTTGAAAATAGGAACCACATCCGCAATCCTGCAATCCTCTGGCACCTCTCCCGTCTCCATCGACGACGCAAAGACCATCGCCAGAGGCTCTGCAATCTCTTCCCTCGCCGCCCACAGTAACCTGGGGTACATCCCATCCGGACCCGGCGACTTATCTATCTTGATGCCATTCAAAGATTCCAGCACAACCTCTTTCTTAAAGTCCACATACTCAATCCTTTCAGTCCACCGCACGCCCGCAGTACATCCATCCAGGTCTTTCTCCTCTGTGAAAACCGAGGCAAAATACTCATTGAGCACCTCTGCCATTTCTACTGGTTCCGTACAGACTTTCCCGCCTTCACCTTTTATAGGCCCTATTCCTTCACGTCTCATCCTTTTACTCTTCACATATTTATAGAACGCCTTGGGGTTCTCCTTAATCCTACCTGCCAGAGCCTTCTCGTGACCCCTTCTGGCTCTCCTAATTTCCTTCTTTAGTCCCTTCCTACAAGCCGTATACTCTTCTAAATCCCTATTTTCGCCAAGCTCTCTGTTTACCCCAAGTTTACCCAATCTCTCCTCATAAGTAAGCCCTTCCATACCAGGCAACATCCTGGTAAACCTCCTCTGTACTCTCTCTAAAGCCTCCACGTCCTTCCGGTAGTGTGGCGACCAGAACTGGGCGCAGTATTCCAAATGCAGCCGAACCAACGTTCTATACAACCGCAACATCAGACCCCAACTTTTATACTCTTTGCCCCGTCCTATAAAGGCAAGCATGCCATATGCCTTATTCACTATCTTCTCCATCTGTGACGTCACCTTCAAGGATCTGTGGACTTGCACACCCAGGTCCCTCTGCGTATCTACACCCTTTATGGTTCTGCCATTTATCGTATAGCTCCCCCGTACGTTAGTTCTACCAAAATGCATCACTTCGCATTCATCTGGATTGAACTCCATCTGCCCTTTCTTTGTCCAAATTTCCAGCCTATCTATATCCTTCTGTAGCCTCTGACAATGTTCCTCACTATCTGCAAGTCCAGCCATTTTCGTGTCGTCCGCAAATTTACTGATCACCCCAGTTACACCTTCTTCCAGATCGTTTATATAAATCACAAACAGCAGAGGTCCCAATACAGAGCCCTGCGGAACACCACTAGTCACAGGCATCCAGCCGGAAAGAGACTCTTCCACTACCACCCTCTGTCTTCTGTGACCAAGCCAGTTCTCCAGCCATCGAGCCACCTCCCCCTTTATCCCATGAGTTCCAACCTTTTGCACCAACCTACCATGAGGGACTTTATCAAACGCCTTACTAAAGTCCATATAGACGACATCCACGGCCCTTCCCTCGTCAACCATTCTAGTCACTTCTTCAAAAAACTCCACCAGGTTAGTGAGGCATGACCTCCCTCTCACAAAACCATGCTGACTATCGTTAATGAGTTTATTCCTTTCTAAATGCGCATACATCCTATCTCTAAGAATCCTCTCCAACAACTTCCCTACCACGGACGTCAAGCTTACTGGCCTATAACTTCCCGGGTTATCCTTCCTACCCTTCTTAAATAACGGGACCACATTAGCTATCCTCCAATCCTCTGGGACCTCACCTGTGTCCAGTGACGAGACAAAGATTTGCGTCAGAGGCCCAGCGATTTCATCTCTCGTCTCCCTGAGCAGCCTTGGATAGATTCCATCAGGCCCTGAGGATTTGTCAGTCTTTATATTCCCTAAAAAACCTAACACTTCCTCCCTTGTAATGGAGATTTTCTCTAACGGGTCAACACTCCCCTCCGAGACACGCAGTCAACACATCCCTCTCCTTTGTGAATACCGACGCAAAGTATTCATTTAGGATCTCCCCTACTTCTTTGGGCTCTAAGCATAATTCCCCACTTTTGTCCCTGAGAGGTCCGATTTTTCCCCTGACAACCCTTTTGTACCAAACGTATGAATAAAATGCCTTGGGATTCTCCTGAATCCTGTCCGCCAAGGACATTTCGTGACCCCCTTTTGCCCTTCTAATTCCTCGTTTGAGTTCTTTCCTACTTTCTTTGTACTCCTCCAGAGCTCCCTCCGTTTTTAGCTGCCTGGACCTAACATACGCCTCTCTTTTCTTTTTGACCAATCCCTCAATTTCCCTGGTTATCCACGGTTCTTGAATCCTACCCTTCCTGTCCTTTTTTACAGGCACATGTCTATCCTGCAGCCCTAACAACTGTTCCTTAAAAGACTCCCACATGCCAGATGTCCATTGCAGTGTTAATGTAAGCCTACTTGCGACTCATAAATAAACTTAACTTAACACATCCCACTTGAGATTCCAACACAAAACCTCGGCTGATACTGCCGCTGCAGTAACGAGGGAGTGCTGCACTGTCTTTCAGGTGGGACATTAAGCCCGGGCCATGCTTGCCCTCTCAGGTGGGAGTAAAGGATCCCACGGCACTGCTTTGAAGAAGGGCAGGGGCATTATCCCCGGCTGTGCCGTGGGTCAATTTACCTCCCAGCCAAAGTTTCAAACTGGTCATTACCACACGGCTGCCTGCGGGAGTGTGGAGATTAACTGCTGACTTCCCTGCATTACAACAGCAAACTACATGTTATTGACTGGAAAGTGCTTTGACACATTCTGAGGTTATGATATAAATCAAATATCTTTCTTCCTCAGCTTGCACAACATTAGATAAGCAATGGGAGTGAATGAAATGTCAAGACTGGGTCATTTTTTCCTTCATTCATGGGATGTGGGGTTCGCTGACTGGACCAGCATTTCTTGCTCATCCCTAATTGCCCTTAAACCGGGTGGTTTGCCAGGCCAGTATAAAGGGCAGTTAAGTGTCAACCACATTGCTGTGGCTCTGGAGTTACATGTAGGCCAGACCAGGTAAGGATGGCAGGTTTCCTTCCCTAAAGGACATAAGTGAACCAGATGGGGCTTTTACAACAACTGATAATAAGACCATAAGACATAGGAGCAGAATTAGGCCACTCGGCCCATCGAGTCTGCTCTGCCATTCAATCATGGCTGATATTTTTCTCATCCCCATTCTCCTGCCTTTTCCCCATAACCCCTGATCCCCTTATTAATCAAGAACCTATCTATCTCTGTCTTAAAGACACTCAATACCTGGCCTCCACAGCCCAGGACTCCTCCCACCCCCCCCCCCCCACCACCTCCGGTCCAGGTATGAAGGTGACTGCTCCCCACCCCCTGCCTCAGTCTCTGGACCAGTTCATCGGCATGGGTGTGTGCTCCAAGTCTTTTGCTAATAAAAGCCTATTTGTTCTTGCATACAAACTAGTCTTTGCTCGATTGATGGTGCATCACAGATTCACCACTCTCTGGCTGAAGAAATTCCTCCTCATCTCTGTTTTAAAGGATCGTCCTTTTAGCCTGAGGTTATGCCCTCTGGTTCTAGTTTTTCCTACTAGTGGAAACATCCTCTCCACGTCCACCCTATCCAGGCCTCGCAATATCCTGTAAGTTTCAATAAGATCCCCCCTCATCCTTCTAAACTCCAACGGCTTAATGTTCCACTGGAGCAAGCTGAGAGGGAGTGATTGGAGGCAGCAGTGCTGGTGAGAGATTAATTGAATTGTTTATTTATTTAATTAGTCAGCTAGTGTGTGTTTTTTTTTGGCCTTTACTTTTGCAGAAGTATTTTAAGTTTAAAGTGAAAACTGGAAGTGGGCTGCTAAGGAGTCTGGGAAGGGTTTTTTAAGCGGCGAAGTATAAAAGGTATGCTGCAGGATACAGCGGGCAGCGTCGGGAGTGGGCAGGGGAGTGAGTGGGAAGCAGTGTGTGAGCTATAAGGCTTTGGCTCACAGGGCTTAGGCAGAAAGGGCGAGCAGGGGTGAGTTTAATTCATTTTTGCTGTTTCTACCTGGTACTGGCAAGGTATCTAGAGGGGATGGGTGTGCAGGCAGTGCTATGTTCCTCTTGCACTATGTTTGAGGTGAGGGACGACGACAGTGTCCCTGCTGATTACACCTGTGGGAAGTGCACCCATCTGCAGCTCCTCCAAAACCGTGTTAGGGAACTGGAGCTGGAGTTGGATGAACTTAGGATCATCAGGGACGCAGAGGTGGCCATAGACAGAAGCTTTAGGAATACAGTTACTCCGAGGAATGAAAACAGATGGGTGACGGTGAGAGGGGCTGGGAGGAAGCAGTCCGTGCAGGGATCCCCGGTGGTCGTTCCCCTTAGCAACAAGTATTCCGCTTTGGATATGGTTGAGGGGGATGACATACCAGTGGTGAGCCGCAGTGAGAGGATCTCCAGCACTGTGTCCGTCTCTGTGGCTCGGGAGGGTAAGGGGCAGAGCGGGAGGGCAATAGTTATTGGGGACTCGTTAGTTAGAGGGATAGATGGGAGGTTCTGTGGCAGCAAAAGAGACTCACGGATGGTATGTTGCCTACCGGATGCCAAGGTCCGTGACGTCTCAGACCGTGTTTTCCGGATTCTGAAGGGGGAGGGGAAACAGTCACAAGTCGTGGTACACATTGGTACCAATGACATAGGTAAGAGAAGGGACGGGGATTTAAAGCAGGAATTTCTGGAGCTGGGCTGGAAGCTGAGAGCCAAGACAAAACATGTGGTCATCTCTGGTACGTTGCCGGTGCCACGTGATAGCGAGTTGAGGAACAGGGAGAGAGTGCAGTTAAACATGTGGTTGCAGGGATGGTGTAGGAGGGAAGGTTTCAGATACGTGGATAATTGGAACACATTCTGGGGAAGGTGGGACCTGTACAAACAGGACGGGGTGCACCTGAACCAGAGGGGCACCAATATCCTAGGAGGGACATTTGTTACGGCTCTTCAGGGGGGTTTAAACTAATTTGTCAGGGGAGTGGGAAAAAGAGTTGTAGTCCAGAAGTCAGTGAGGGTGGTGAGGTATTGGGGAAGGTATCAGGGTCAAGGGTGGGTACCGGTAGACAGGAAGGTGAGTTGAAGTGTGTCTACTTCAATGCAAGGAGCATCCGGAACAAGGTAGATGAACTTGGGGCGTGGATTGGTACTTGGGACTATGATGTTGTGGCCATTACGGAGACGTGGGGAGAACAAGGACAGGAATGGTTGTTGGACGTTCCGGGGTATAGATGTTTCACTAAGTGTAGGGAAGCTGGTAAAAGAGGTGGAGGAGTGGCATTGTTAATCAAGGATAGTTTAACGGCTGCGGAAAGGCACTTCGAGGGGGATCTGCACACTGAGGTAATATGGGCTGAGGTTAGAAAGTTGTTAGGAGTTTACTATAGGCCCCCAAATAGTAATAGAGATGTGGAGGAAGAAATTGCTAAGCAGATTATGGATATGTGTAGGGGTCACAGGGTAGTTGTCATGGGGGACTTTAACTTTCCAAATATTGATTGGAACCTTTGTAGGTCAAATAGTTCGGATGGGGCAGTTTTTGTGCAGTGGTGCAGGAGGGTTTCCTGACACAATATGTGGATAGGCCGACAAGAGGTGAGGCCACATTGGATTTGGTACTGGGAAATGAACCGGGCCAAGTGTTAGATTTGGTTGTGGGAGAGCACTTTGGAGGTAGTGACCACAATTCGGTGTCTTTTGTTATTGCAATGGAGAGGGATAGGGCCGTACGGCAGGGCAAGGTTTACAATTGGGGGAGAGGTAATTATGATGCGATTCGGCAAGAATTAGGGGGCATAAATTGGGAACAGAAACTGTCAGAGAAAGGAACTAATGAAAAGTGGAACTTTTTCAAGGAACAAATACTGGATGTCCTTGATAGGTATGTCCCTGTCAGGCAGGGAGGAAATGGTCGAGTGAGGGAACCATGGTTCACGAAAGAGGTGGAATGTCTTGTGGAAAGGAAGTGGGAAGCTTATGTAGGGATGAGGAAACAAGGTTCAGATGGCTCGATTGAGGGTTACAAGTTAGCACGGAATGAGCTGAAAAATAGAAGAATAGAATAGAAACCCTACAGTACAGAAAGAGGCCATTCGGCCCATCGAGTCTGCACCGACCACAATCCCACCCAGATATCTCTACATATTTTTAACCGCTAATCCCTCTAATCTACGCATCCCAGGACTCTAAGGGGCAATTTTTAGCATGGCCAATTAACCTAACCCGCACATCTTTGGACTGTGGGAGGAAACCGGAGCACCCGGAGGAAACCCACGCAGACACGAGGAGAATGTGCAAACTCCACACAGACAGTGACCCGAGCCGGGAATCGAACCCAGGACCCTGGAGCTGTGAAGCAGCAGTGCTAACCACTGTGCTACCGTGCCGCCCCGGAACTTAGGAGAGCTAGGAGGGGACACGAGAAGTCCTTGGCGGGTCGGATCAAGGAAAACCCCAAGGCTTTTTACTCTTATATGAGGAATAAAAGAATGACCAGGGTGAGGTTAGGGCCGGTCAAGGACAGTAGTGGGAACTTGTGTATGGAGTCAGTAGAGATAGGCGAGGTGATGAATGAATACTTTTCTTCAGTGTTCACCAAGGAGAGGGGCCATGTTTTTGAGGAAGAGAAGGTGTTACAGGCTAATAGGCTGGAGGAAATAGATGTTCGGAGGGAGGATGTCCTGGTAGTTTTGAATAAACTGAAGGTCGATAAGTCCCCTGGGCCTGATTAAATGTATCCTAGGATTCTATGGGAGTCAAGAGATGAGATTGCAGAGCCTTTGGCTTTGATCTTTGGGTCCTCGCTGTCCACGGGGATGGTGCCAGAGGACTGGAGAATGGCGAATGTTGTTCCTCTGTTTAAGAAAGGGAATAGAACTGACCCTGGTAATTATAGACCGGTTAGTCTTACTTCGGTGGTTGGTAAATTGATGGAAAAGGTCCTTAGAGATGGGATTTACGACCATTTAGAAAGATGCGGATTAATCCGGGATAGTCAGCACGGATTTGTGAAGGGCAAGTCGTGCCTCACAAATTTGATTGAATTTTTTGAGGAGGTAACTAAGTGTGTTGATGAAGGTAGGGCAGTTGATGTCATATACATGGATTTTAGTAAGGCGTTTGATAAGGTCCCCCATGGTCGGCTTATGATGAAAGTGAGGAGGTGTGGGATAGAGAGAAAGTTGGCCGATTGGATAGGTAACTGGCTGTCTGATCGAAGACAGAGGGTGGTGGTCGATGGAAAATTTTCGGATTGGAGGCAGGTTGCTAGCGGAGTGCCACAGGGATCAGTGCTTGGTCCTCTGCTCTTTGTGATTTTTATTAATGACTTAGAGGAGGGGGCTGAAGGGTGGATCAGTAAATTTGCTGATGACACCAAGATTGGTGGAGTAGTGGATGAGGTGGAGGGCTGTTGTAGGCTGCAAAGAGACATAGATAGGATGCAAAGCTGGGCTGAAAAATGGCAAATGGAGTTTAACCCTGATAAATGTGAGGTGATTCATTTTGGTAGGACTAATTTAAATGTGGATTACAGGGTCAAAGGTAGGGTTCTGAAGACTGTGGAGGAACAGAGAGATCTTGGGGTTCATATCCACAGATCTCTAAAGGTTGCCACTCAAGTGGATAGAGCTGTGAAGAAGGCCTATAGTGTGTTAGCTTTTATTAACAGGGGGTTGGAGTTTAAGAGCCGTGGGGTTATGCTGCAACTGTACAGGACCTTGGTGAGACCACATTTGGAATAGTGTGTGCAGTTCAGGTCACCTCACTATAAGAAGGATGTGGAAGCGCTGGAAAGAGTGCAGAGGAGATTTACCAGGATGCTGCCTGGTTTGGAGGGTAGGTCTTATGAGGAAAGGTTGAGGGAGCTAGGGCTGTTCTCTCTGGAGCAGAGGAGGCTGAGGGGAGACTTAATCGAGGTTTATAAAATGATGAAGGGGATAGATAGAGTGAACGTTCAAAGACTATTTCCTCGGGTGGATGGAGCTATTACAAGGGGGCATAACTATAGGGTTCGTGGTGGGAGATACAGGAAGGATATCAGAGGTAGGTTCTTTACGCAGAGAGTGGTTGGGGTGTGGAATGGACTGCCTGCAGTGATAGTGGAGTCAGACACTTTAGGAACCTTTAAGCAGTTATTGGATAGGCACATGGAGCACACCAGGATGATAGGGAGTGGGATAGCTTGACCTTGGTTTCAGATAAAGCTCGGCACAACATCGCGGGCCGAAGGACCTGTTCTGTGCTGTACTGTTCTATGTTCTATGAGTATAGACCCAGAGTCCTCAACCGTTCCTCATACAAGCTCTCCATTCCAGGGATCATTCTTGTAAACCTCCTCTGGACCCTTTCCAAGGCCAGCACATCCTTCCGTGGGTATGGGGCCCAAAACTGCTCACATTAATCCAAATGGGGTCTGACCAGAGCCTTACACAGCCTCAGAAGTACATCCCTACTCTTGTATTCTCGCCCTTCCGACATAATAATGGCTTCATGGCCATCAGCAGATTCTTAATCCAAGATAATTACAGATTCGAATGTGAAGAATGGTTGGAATGCGAGTCTTTACAGGTAATCAAGTCTTTACAGGTACAGACAATGCGACTGGAGAGAGGGTTAATCACAGGTTAAAGATGTGTGAATTGTCTCAAGCCAGGATAGTTAGTGAGATTTGCAAACCCTCTGGGTTTGTATGTTGACAAAACATACTGTACACAGAGTACATCGGGCCGAAGGCAAGGAGAGGGTACAGAATGTAGAGTTAGTCATAACTAGGGTGTAGAGATATACCATAGTCATAGAGTCATAGTTAGGGTGTTTATCATGGCTAATCCACCTGACCTACACAACTTGAGACACTAAGGGGCAATTTAGCATGGCTAATCCACCTAATCCGCACATCTTGTGACTGTGGGAGGAAACTGGAGTAAACCAAGGGTTTGTCGGTATTCTCTAACCAGAGGGAATGGTTTCTCTCCACCTACCTTACAACCCTCTGGGTTTGCAGAATAAACTTGTTGGACTTTAGCTTGGTGTTGTGAGACTTCTTACTGTGAATCAAGGCTTTAATAAGGTCTGGAGCTGAATGATCCTGGCGGAACCCAGACTGAGCACCAGAGAGCAGGTTATGAAGACAGGAATCAATAGATTCTTGCATACCAAGAGAATCAAAGGGTAATGGCAGGAACATTGTACCTTTCCTGCGAGTATCCAAGACCTGAAGCTTTAGTATAGAAACATGCCCACCTGCTGACGATCTTCTCTGTCCGAACTGCTCGGTTCATGATGCCTTGCTTCAGCCGTTTGTTGAGCTGGAGGGCGAACCAGACCTGGGAGTTCATGACACAGCAATCCAGCGGGCTGTCCCCCTCACGATTCTTCACCTCGATGTCCGCTCCGCGGGACAGGAACAGTCTGCAAAAACCAGAACTCAGTCAGCAAGTGACTCCCATTCCCTTCTTGCCCAACATTTCCCTGGCTCAGGAGAGGAGGAGGCCATTCAGCGCCCCGAGCCTATTCCAACATTCAAGTAGTTCTGTGTTCACCCCATTTGTCTGTCTTGGCTTCACATCTTGTGATTACCTTTGCCGAACAAAAAAAAAATCAATCTCAGTTGTGAAATTTTTACGTGACCTCCTCCCCCAACAGTTTGAGCAACAGAATTCCAGCTTTCCGCTGCCCTGAGTGTGAGGAAGCGCTCCCTGACATCACCCCTACTGCAGCTTTGAATTTTAAGGTTAAATGCTTGTCTGTTTTCTCTAACCAGTGGGAATAGTTTCTCCCTATCTATCTTACAAAATCCTTTAATCATTTTGAACACCTCACGGCACGGTGGTCCAGTGGTTAGCACTGCTGCCTCACTGCTCCAGGGACCCAGGTTCAATTCCGGGTGACTGTTTGGAGATAGCACGTTCTCCGGACGCTCTGGTTTCCTCCCACAGTCAAAAGATGTGCAGGTTAGGTGGATTAGCCATGCTAAATTGCCCCTTAGTGTCTCAAGGTGTGTAGGTTAGGTGGATTAGCCATGCTAAATTGCCCCTTAGTGTCTCAAGGTGTGTAGGTTAGGTGGATTAGCCATGCTAAATTGCCCCTTAGTGTCTCAAGGTGTGTAGGTTAGGTGGATTAGCCATGATAAACACCCTAACTATGACTCTATGACTATGGTATATCTCTACACCCTAGTTATGGCTGTAACTCTACATTCTGCACCCTCTCCTTTCCTTCTCCCCGATGTACTCTGTGTATGGTGTGTTTTGTTGATATAGCGTACAAGAAACAATACTTTTCACTGTATCTCAATACGTGACAATAATAAATTAAATCAAATAAACGTGTGAGGTTGCAGGGATAGGGTAGGGCAGATGGCCTGGGTAAGGTACTCTGTCAGAGAGTCGGTGCAGACCCAATGGGCCGAATGGCCTCCTTCTGCACTGTAGGGATTCTATGATATGATTCTATGAGTTTGATTTGGTGCATGAGCACATGCATGCATGTCTGAGTGTGCATATCTGGGCGTCGTGTGTGCAGAAATATGTTTTTCATTATTCATTTATGGGATATAGGCAATGCTAGCTCGCCCAGCCTTTATTGCCCATTCTTGAGAAGCTGGTGGTGAGCTGCCTTCTTGATCTGCTGCCATCCACATGGTGTAGCTACACCCACAGTGCTGTCAGGGAGGGAGTTCCAAGATTTTGACCCGGTGTCAGTGAAGGAACGGTGATATATTTCCAAGTCAGGATGGTGAGTGATTTGGAGGGGAACCTCCAGGTGGTGGTGCTCCCATCTGTCTGTTGCCGTTGTACTTCTCGGTGGCAGCGTTGGTGGATTTGGAAGGTTATATCCAAGGGGCCTTGACGAGTTCCTGAACTGCATCTTGTAGATGGTACACACTGCTGCTGGTGGGGGATTGAATGTATAAGGTGGTGAATGGGGTGCCAATCAAGTGAGCTGTTTTGTCCTGAATGGTGTGGAGCTGAGTGAGTGCTGTTGGTGCTGCACTCATCCAGGAAAGTGTAGAGTATCCCATCATACTCCTAACTTTTACCTTGCAGACTGTGGACAAGCTTTGAGAGTCAAGCGGCGAGGTAATTACCATAGAATTCCCAGCCTAGACCTACCCTTGTAGCCACAGTATTTATATGGTTTCTGTTAAGGCAGGGTGTGTGTGTGTGTACCTGTATGTTACACAAACATGTTGAACGCAGTCTCACCTGAATTGATGCAATAGGTGAATAACAATGCCCTCTGGTGGCAAAATGCAAAACCGCAGCAGTGCAATTTCTGACTCTTATCCCAATGTTGGCCTCTCTCCCGTCTCTTTCGAATGCCAAACAAAGTTACAAAACAAAACCCTCACTAGCACAAAACAGACTGGATGTGGCACCTTAAGCTGCTTGATTAGCATCCCATCCAACAGAATCATTCATTTCTACCTCAACATCAAGGCTCCTTAGACAGCATCTTCCAAACTCATGACCACTACCATCTAAGAAGGACAAGGGCAGCAGACACCTGGGAACACCATTACCTGGAGGATCCCCTCCAAGTCGCTCGCCATCCTGACTTGGAAACATATTGGCCGTCCCTGCACTGTCGTTGGGTCAAAATTTTGGAATAGCCTCTCTGACAGCACTGTGGGTGTCTCTACATCTCAGGAAATGCAGCCGTTCAAGAAGGCAGCTCACCACCACCTTCTCAAGGGCAATTAGGATTGGGGGAGAAATGATCGGCTCGCCAGCGATGGCCACATCCCATAAAAGACTTGAAAAAAATCAAGTTTTCTTGAGCCATTAAAAGGGCAAATCAGCGATTGCCTTTGATAAATAGCTGAATAAGGATTAAAAACAAGGCTATTTTTAAAAGGTTCTCTATTTTTCCCCTGGAAATGTAATTTTTTAAATTTGATTTATTATTGTCACATGCATTGGGATAGAGTGAAAAGCATTTTTTCTTGTGCATTATAGAGATAAAACATACCGTTCATAGAATACATGGGAGAGAAGGAAAGGAGAGGGTGTTACAGCAGAGAAAGATCAACTTAACGTATGGTAGGTCCATTCAAAAGTCTGATGGCAGCAGGGAAGAAGCTGTTCTTGAATCGGTTGGTCCATGATCTCAGGCTTTTGTATCTTTTTCCCGACAGAAGGTGGAAGAGGGAATGTCCCGGGTGCGTGGGGTCTTTTGATTATGCTGGCTGCTTTGCCGAGGCAGTGGGAAGTGTAGACAGAGTCAGTGGATGGGAGGCTGGGTTTGCGTGATGGATTGGGCTACGTTCACGACCTTTTGTAGTTTCTTGCGGTCTTAGGCAGAGCAGGAGCCATACCAAGCTGTGATACAACTAGAAAGAATGCTTTCTCTGGTGCATCTTGAAAGTTGGTGAGAGTTGGTGATGAGCGGACGGAATGGGCGTTGCTGGCTAGGCCAGAATTTATTGCCCATCCCCGATTGCCCTCGAGAAAGTGGTGGTGAGCTGCCTTCTTGAATCGCTGCAGTCCTGAGCTACAGTGTAGGTACACCCACAGTGCTGTTAGGGAGGGTACAAGTTAAGACACAGGCCAGCAGAGTTTTGGATGGATTACAGCAAGAAGCTGGCAAAAAGCTGTAATGTGAAACATACGTTTCAAAGCAGGTGAATACATACATGACACAGTCGTAGAAGTTCTCGCGAGCTGCGATGTGTAGCGGGGTGTCTCCGTGCATATTCACCGCGTGTAGATCACATCTGGCGTTGAGAAGCACCTCGGCGATGTCGGAAGAGCCGGCGAAGGCTGCCCAGTGTAAACAGATGTTCTCCTCCTGTCCGGGGAAGGGGCAACATAGTGCAGTTATACACAGAGGGCAAAGGTCAGACTTAGGCAAAGGGGAAGGAGAACAGTTGTTTGGAGGAAGTTTAGTCATAGATTGCATAAAAACTTTGCCACATGCACACAGCCCCTTCGGCCCAGCCAGTTTATCCATCCCTGTTACAGAAATAGAGAGGCAGAGACCCAAATTTTAAAAAACATATCATGTAGATAGGTGTGGTTTTGTGAAACATATTTTGAAGTCATTAACTAAAACAGTATTCTCACAAAAACTTGATAAATTTGGGCAGCATGGTGGCATAGTGGTTGGCACTGCTGCCTCACAGCGCCAGGGACCTGGTTCGATTCCCGGCTTGGGTCACTGTCTGTGTGGAATTTGCACGTTCTCCCTGTGTCTGTGTGGGTTTCCTCCGGGTGCTCCGGTTTCTTCCCACAGTCCAAAGATGTGCGGGTTAGGTGGATTGGCCATGCTAAATTGCCCCTTAGTGTCAGGAGGACTAACAAGGGTAAATGCATGGGGTTGTGGGGATAGGGCTTGGGTGGGATTGTGGTCGGTGCACTCGATGGGCTGAAGGGCCTCCTTCTGCACTGTAGGGTTTCTATGATAAGGACACCTTGGTGCTTTTGCGCCCAAAGTTTCCAATTTTAAACCTCACGGTCCATTTGTGTATGCTCTACCTACATATACTTGGTCAGCAGTTGAGTATAGAGGCGATGTGTTGCCTGATGTATGCTGCCAACACACCCGGACACAGAGATCCAATCTAGATCCAGGACAGGGTTAGGGATTGTGTTTTTACCCAATACTGCAATCCTCTGTCTGAGGAGATGTCTCCCCACTGCTAATTTCCCTAAAATAGTGCATCCGAGTTCAAAGACTCATCCGTGTGTGCATGCGTGTTTCCGCATGTGCGTGTTTGGGGTGGAATTTAGAATGCCGTCGCCGCACACCGATCGACCACAGTGCACCTGACAACAGGCTGCAGACTGACTGCTGCGGCAATCCTTGGAAATGGGATAGAATGCCAATTTTTTATCCCACCCCCCAATCCTTGTGCACTCACTGAGACTTCAAATGGCTATAGATAGGTTAGGAGAGTGGGCCAAAATGTGCCAATGGGAGTTTAACGTGGATAAGTGTGAGGTCATGCATTTTGGTCAGAAAAATGGGAAGACGACTTAATATCTAAATGGGGAGAAACTTCGGGGTGCTCCGGTGCAGAGGGATCTGGGTGTCCTCGTTCAGGAGTCACAGAAAACTAGCATGCAGGTATAGCAGATAATAAAGAAAGTGAATGGAATGTTGCATTTATAGCTAAAGGAACAGAATATAAAGGTAAGGAAGTATTGTTGCAACTATACAAGGCATTGGTGAGGCCGCACCTGGAGTATTGTGCACAGTTTTAGTCCCCTTATTTGAGGAAAGATGTAGTGGATTGGAGGCAGTTCAGAGGAGGTTCACTGGATTGATTCCAGAGATGAGGGGTTTGTCGTATGAAGAGAGATTGAACAGTTTAGGCCGATACTCTCTGGAATTTAGAGGAATGAGCGGAGATCAAATTGAGGTATACAAGATGATAAAACGTATGGATAAAGTAGACATGGAACGGATGCTTCCTCTTGTGGGACATTCTAGGACGAGAGGTCATAGTCTTAGGATAAGGGGTAGCAAATTTAAAACAGAGTTGAGGAGAAACTACTTCTCCCAAAGGCTTGTGAATCTGTGGAATTCGCTACCCCAAAGTGCGGTGGATGCTGGGACAGTGAGTAAATTTAAGAAGGAGTTAGATTTTTAATTGGTAATGGGGAGAAGGGTTATGGGGAAAAGGCAGGAAAATGGGGATGAGGAGCATATCCGGCGGAGCGGACTCAATGGGCCGAATGGCCTAATTCTGCTCCTATATCTTATGAACAGCGAGGAAGATCAAGGCTATCTTGGGAGGCGATGACCGAGTGGTAATATCGCTGGACTATTATAAAACCAGAAGCTCAGCTAATGTTCCTGGGGCCCAAGTTCAAATCCCGCCACGGCAGTTGGTGGAATTTGAATTCAGTAAAATACATCTGGAATTAAGAATCTACTGATGACCATGAAACCATTGTCGATTGTCGGAAAAAACAATCTGGTTCACTAATGTCCTTTAGGGAAGAAAATTTGCCGTCCTTACCTGGTCTGGCCTACATGTGACTCCAGAGCCACAGCAGTGTGGCTAACTTTCAACTGCCCTCTCAAGGGCAACTCGGGATGGGCAATAAATGCTGGCCAGCCAGCGACGCCCATTTCCCATGAATGCATAAAAAACTCTAAAACCAGCATCTCACCTGATTCCCTCAGTTTCGCCGAAAGATTTGTGCGAAATTGAGCTCGATGACTGCAATGACGAGCATTGTAACCTGCCTCTCACTTGACCTCGTCTATTAGCAATGTCGTGACTTTATTTGGATGACTGTGTGTGGTTTTACAAGGCTTTGTGATGTTGTTAGAGCAACATGCTCCTATCTCCAACCCAAGAAGACACGGCTAATCCCGTACATTAAAGGGAAGGAACGGGGCCCCTAACGGGGCAAGTCCAGGTGAGATAATTCCTCAATGGAAAACAGGGTGAAAACTCGGAAGAGTAATCCCCGGCTCTGCCCTTGCATAGACACAAGACCTTCAACCTGGTTCATGGTGGATTCTGGTCCAGCTGACTGCAAGGCAATGCTTCCGAAAACAGGGCCTAAAATTTAGCTTGCTACTTGGGGCAGACTCAACTGGTCCTGGGGTTACAAAGAGGGTAAGAAGTCTCACAACACCAGGTTAAAGTCCAACGTTGGACTTTAACCTGGTGTTGTGAGACTTCTTACTGTGTTCACCCCAGTCCAACGCCGGCATCTCCACATCGTTACAAAGAGGGTCCAGAGAAAGAAAGCTGTTGGTTCTGCTGAAGGTTCATGTGAAGGAATTGGGAGTAGAAGTAGGGAAATTCATCCGAGCCTGCTCCGCCATTCATAGAATCCCTACAGTGGAGAAGGAGGCCATTCGGCCCATCAAGTCTGCACCGACCACAATCCCACCCAGACCCTATTTCTGTAACCCCACATATTTACCCTGCTAATCCCCCTGCCACTAGGGTCAATTTAGCCTGGCCAATCAACCTAACCCGCACATCTTTGGATCAATCAGATAATGGTTGATCTCTCCCTGGTCTCCAATCCCCCTGTTCCCCATATCCCTTTAACCTGTTTTTAATCAAAAATATATCTACCTCCTTCTTGAAACCATTTAATTATTCGAGATATATCAGGGTCGATACTGCCTCTATGATCTCTCCCCTTGGTAGTAACCCCTCACTCCCCGGAGATATCAATGACTCCAGCAGTTTACTCACGTTGTCCTTCAAGGTGACGTTGGCCCCTCGACCCAGGAGCAGTTTGATAATTTCAATGTGTTTGTGTTCTGCTGCCCAAATAACCGGAGTCCAACCCCCACTGTCCTGCACAGAGAGAGAGAGATACACAAGTCAAAACCACATGAAGTAACTGCGGTTAGAAATCGAAAACCATTGTGAAGGAGGATTGGACTCAAGTGCAGAACTTACAAATCTACAGAGTGTAACTTACATTTAAATTGCAGGAACTGTTCTGATCATAGAATCCCTGCAGTACAGAAGGAGGCCATTTGGTCAATCGAGTCTGTGCCGACCACAATCCCACCCAGGCCCTATTCCTGCAACCCCCACACATTTACCCTCCTAGTCCCCCTGACACTAAGGGGCAATTAGCATGGCCAATCCACCTAACCCGCACATCTTTGGACTGAGAGAGGAAACCGGAGCACCTGGAGGAAACCCACGCAGACAGGGGAGAATGTGCAAACTCCACACAGACAGTGATCCGGGGCTGCAATTGAACTCAGGACCCTGGCGCTGTGAGGCAGCGGTGCTAACCACCGTGCCACCCTAAATCCTCAAATTTGATTTTGTGTGCTTTTCATGGGATATGGACTTCACTGGCTGGGACAACATTTCTTGCCCATCCCCAATTGCCCTCGAGAAGGTGATAGTGAGCTGCCTTCTTGAACCACAGCGGTCCCTGTGGTGCAGATGCCGTTAGGGGAAGGAGGGAGCTCCAGGCTTTTGACCCAGTGACCCTCATGTGTGGCTTGGAGGGGAAACTTGTGGTGCTCCGATGAATCTGTTCTTGTCGGTGGCAGAGGCTGTGGGAGGTGCTGCTTGGACGCACAACGTGCTACATTTGACTAGAACCCGCTCTCCCTGTATATATGGAGGCATTGTCTCACCTGTGTGTTCAAGTCCACTTGCCCAGTAGCCAGTAGGAACTGCACCATTTGGACACTCCCATTCTTGGCAGCGTGGTGCAAACATGAGGAAGCGTCTAATTCCTAAGAGACAAAGAACAGCAGATCTCACTTCAGGGGTGTCCCAATGTGCCTTACAGCCAGCAAAATATCTCGGGCGTGCGGTCGCTGTTGCTGCTGTGTGGGCAAAACCCGGCAGTCAACTGGGGCACGGCAAAATGCCATGCTCAGCAACAAGACAAACGACTGGCCGATCAGGAGTGGAAACTGCACTTTGAAGGCTCCAGAAACATAGAAACTAGAAGCAGGAGGAGGCCATTCAGCCCTTCATTCATTTTGACCATGGCTAATCATCAAATTCAATATCCTGATCCCACCTTCCCCCCATATCCCTTGATCCCTTTCGTCCCATGAGCTATATCTAATTTCTTCTTGAAATCAGACAATGTTTTGGCCTCAACTACTTTCTGTAGTCGTGACTTCCAGACATTCACCACTCTATAGGTGAAGAAATTTCTCCTCACCTCAGTCCTAAAAGGTTTACCCTTTATCCTCAAACTATGACCGCCTCGTTCTAGACTCTGCTCATTGGTTGTAAGTGCCAGCAGAACGGGGCAAGAGGTTTTCCTGAGGCTCTTACCCCCACCAGCTCTGGCAGAAAGGCCCTGGTTTTCACGAGCTCAGCGTGCGATCGCCAGACACTTGGATTGTGATCTGGAGATCGACTGGAATGTTGCTCCCAGCTCCGGCCAGCGCACACCAGGAAAGAAGTGAAGGCTTTAGAAAAGTCTCAGGAGAATGTTTCCAGGGACAAGAGACTTCGGTCCTCCAGCCGTGTGGATGGACTGGCGGAGATGCGGATGTTTTCCGCAGTAAAGGGGGGGTTGACAGCAGCCGAAAGAGAAAATGCTGGAAAACCTCAGCAGGTCAGGCAGCATCTGTAAGGAGAGAAAAGAGCTGACGATTCGAGTCCAGATGACCCTTTGTCAAAGCTTTACAGATGCTGCCAGATCTGCTGAGATTTTCCAGCATTTTCTCTTTTGGTTTCAGATTCCAGCATCTGCAGTAATTTGCTTTTATACGGTTGAGAGGAGCTTTGATCGAGACATTACAAATCACGAGGATATAGAAAAAGTTAATGGGGAGAAGTCGTTCTCACGGGTGGAAGGATCGAGAATCAAAAGGCAGAGATTTAAGATCATTGGCAAAAGAACCAGAGGTGACATGAGGAAATTGTTTCCTGAGTCAGCGAGTGGTGAAGGATCTGGAATGCACTGCCTGGGAGTGTGGTGGAGGCAGGTTCAATACAGGCAATTCAAGAGGGAATTGGATAAGCAGCGGAAGAGGAAAATATTTGCAGGGCTACCAGTAAAGGGGCAGCAGAACGGCAGAGTGGTTAGCACTGCTGCCTCACAACGCCAGGGACCCCGATTCAATTCCCTGCTTGGGTCACTGTCTGTGTGGAGTTTGCACATTCTCCCCGTGTCTGCGTGGGTTTCCTCCCACACTCTAAAGATGTGTGTTAGATTGGTTGACCATACTAAATTGCCCCTGGTTTCAGGGGATTAGCAGGGTGAATGTGTGGGGTTATGGGAATAGGGCCTTGGTGGAATTGTGGTTCGTACAGACTTGATGGGCCGAATGGCCTTCTTCTGCACAGTAGGGATTCGATGATTCTATAAAGGGCAGGGGAGGGCACTGGGTGAAACTGCTGATGCTAGCACGGACACGACGGGGCTGAACGGCCTCCTTCTGTGCCACAACCATGCCATGATTCAATTCTATTCCTGACAACTACAACAGGATGTTTATCACAAGACCCTTGCTTTAACCCCCGAGACACTAGTGACAACAGTTACCATGACAACTGCCATCTCTTATAACATTGCAGTTCATCTAACGACCGTGCAAAAAGTGGATTAACAAATGAGAAGGGAGATTGTGGGGACATGGGAGGAGTTACAGCACAGGCCTGTTGGGCCGAATGGTCACTTGCTGAACATTCTGCAAATCTTGATGAAGGGAGGGGCGGTGGAATCAAGGTCTAACCAGACGTCAAGTGGGCCAACGTTTTCAATACAACTTTGCGAGATCTATTTATTTCAGTTGGTTCACGGGAAGTGGGCGCTACAGGCAAGGACAGCAATTACTGCCCACCTCTAATCGCCCTCAAGGTGATGGTGAAGCAGGAGGCTGCCCAGGTTAGCCCATTGCACTTGGGGAGTGCTGACAGCTGCGATGGTGGTTTGCCTGTGCTAGGGTAGAGTAAAGGATCAGGGTAGCCAATGAGGTTAAACCAAGGCTTTACTTGATGTAGTTTTTCAAGACATCTTGGCCTTTTGGTTAAGATGAAGCGTTAGATCAAGGAAGGGGTTGCAACGTCTCATCCTGTCAGCTTGAATCTTGTCCAGAACTAGGGGGGGTCATAGTTTGAGGATAAGGGGTAAACATTTAGAACTGAGGTGGGGAGAAATTTCTTCACTAGAGGGTGATGAATGAATGGAATTCACTACCACAGAAAATAGTTGAGGCCAAAACGTTGTGTGATTTCAAGAAGGAATTAGATATAGCTCTTGAGGCTAAAGGGATCAAGAGATATGGGGGAGGAGGAGGGATCAGGATATTGAATTTGATGATCAGCCATGATCAAGATGAATGGCGTGGAAGGCTCGAAGGGCCGAATGGCCTTCTCCTGCTTCTAGTTTCTTTGTTTGATCGAGCCCAAAATGGGATGCAATGTCAGCTTGGATCTGGTTTGTCCCTCATGTGGGGCCCAGGATTGGGACCAACTGAAATTGGCTTTTTTGATTAGAAAAAGTACTGAAAGGTGCCAAAGCAAAAGGTGATGGTGAGTCAACTTCTTGAACCGTTGCAGTCCATGCATTTGGCTTGGAGGGGAAATTGCACTAAAACAATAGAATCCAGGATCTGCTTGAAGACACATCCTCCCACCGCCTCCCTCACTGGACAGTCACCTTGTGGAAGACGCATGCCCCGTGCTTAGCCAGCAATTTAACAACGTCGTAATGGTTGTTCATGATGGCCTCCATCAGCGGCGTTCTCTGGAGCTTGTCGCACACGTCAACTGTGGCACCAGCCTGAGGCAAAAGGAGAGAAAGGAGACAGCATTACACATCCCCGCTTTAAAACTATTTGTTTTGTCACGATGATGTAGAAAACCATGAATTACGTTCAGGCACAGTGAACCATTGAATAAGTCTTGTGGTTTTGAAAATGGACATACAAGCCAAAGATGGCTGAGGATGTAAATTCAATCACTGGCTGAAATGCTGGGGGGGTGAAATCAGGAGCGAGACAAAGGAACCGCACCCTGTTTCCAGACAAGGACACATCAAAAGCACCAAAATCATACTGAAACTGTCACCTCCTGTGGAGCTAATGGGAGCAAATTATCATCTCAGCAGGAATGATATTCTACGAGCAATGTCCCAGACCAGTTTGTGGATTTGTGTCTTCCAGGAATATACAAAGACTGGAATAAAAGCCAGCTGTAAAGCTTGGTCAGTGTCAACTAGTGTTGGGTGTGTCCGTGCGTGACACAAGAGGTAGACAGACCCCTGTAAGCTTCGCCGGTTACTCTCTCTCTCCGATTGCTGAACAGGTGAGGTCAGGGAAACCACAGCTGTAAAAGAGACAGCAGCTTCTCAGTCAAACTGCAGAACACTGGAATCTTGAAACCAACTATTCGCCTGAAGTCTGCAGTGCTGGAATCACGAATCGCAACAGCGGCAAGATTCCACCATCTACTCATTGAATCATGGAATCCCTACAGTGCAGAAGGAGGCCATTCGGCTCATCAAGTCTGCACCGACCACAATCCCACCCAGGCCCCATTCCCGCAACCCCACGTATTTACCCTGCTAATCCTTCTGACACTAGCATCAATTTAGCATGGCCAATTAACCTAACCCACACATCTTTTGGACTGTGGGAGGAAACCGGAGCACCGGAGGAAATCCACGCAGACACGGGAAGAATGTGCAAACTCCACACAGACAGTGACCTGAGGCTGGAATTGAACCTGGGCCCCTGGCGCTGTGAGGCAGCAGTGCTAACCACTGTGCCACCGTGCCGTCCCCTCTTCCCGGACAAGTCAAAGACTGATTGATGTTAAACGTAGGAAAGGGAAGCAGAGGTGAAAATGGACGGATGCAGTTGACCCCATGTGGAATATCTAAGGGCAGCACGGGACAGACAGAGTTGGAGATCCATGACGGTCAACTTTCTGGGAGGGAGTTGGCACCAACAAATGAACAAATCCATGAAGATGTCCATTTGAAGAGAACACAAGATTTTAACGAGGAGAAATTATTTCACTCAAGGGGTTGCGAATTCTTAGATTTCTCTATGCCAGAGGGTTGTGGATGCTCCATCCTTGAACAGATCTAAAGCTGGGATAGACAGATCTTTGGTCTTTCGGGGAATCACAGGGTAAGGGAACCGGGCAGGAAAATGGAGTTGAGGTGAAAGGTCAGCCATGTCCTCTGGTCTACTCCTCTTATTTCTTGCATTCTTGGATATTCGTGGAACATATACAACAATAAAATCAGCTGAGCCCGGTGCCCCTCAAGCAATAGCAGGCAGCCCATTGAGAACCAAGAGGAGTCAGCAGCTGACGTGACTGGCCTGGGTTATAATGGACTCCGAGGGCCAGCGATGGACCACCCTCCAAACTCGGCTCCATCAGATCTCCTGAGCTGCTGCCCTCACCTCTGAGACACAATCCACTGGGAACTCTTACCTGCAGCAGGATGTGGCAGATCTCCAAGTAGCCTTTCTGGGCAGCTGCGTGTAGAGGCATACGTCGGCTCTGCTGGTCGGTTTGGAAATTAGGATCGTGGTCATCGACTGGGAGGGGATGAAACAACAAAAGCGGGGAGAGATTTAAGGCGGCCAGACGCAGCGGTGAACCGGCAACTCGCCACCAGGTGAGATCCTACTCTCTCCCCATTTTGGGCTCCTAAACTGTTCCGTGGAATATCCAGGATATAAAAGAAACACTACCGTGGGATCTTTCAGTGCTTTGGCTGCTGGCGCTTCCACCACTCCCCCCCCACTAACGTCCATCGTCACAGGCCTCAGTTACACAGGCCGTGCCTCGCACACACCCCAGGGATTTAAACCTGACAGCGGAGTATTTCATCTGATCAAACCAGGGCTCAGGGATGAAGAGGGCAACCAAAAAGGTGAAAGGTAATCAAACTAGTTTCAGCAGTTTGGATGCTTTTGGGCTGTTAGTGCAGCAACCGGCACCTCACCGTTCCCGGTCACAGAGTTCCTAATCTCCCGCCCCTCTCACTGCTGCCCAGATCTGTCCACCTTCTGGTGACAATGTAAGCTCTGCCGCAGGGTTATGTCTCTCAGTAGAACTTAACTGTGTTCGGACGAGGTATTCACACCGTTTTTAGAAGGTGTTCTCTTCGAGCAGAGAAGGTTAAGAGACGATTTAATACAGGCTTTCAAAGTAGGGACGGGTAACAAATGCCTCGCCAGCGACACCCACATCTGATGGACCAATATAAAAAAAGCTTGACCAAGGAGACAGCAGACATGATGGCCTGAATTCCCTTCCTTCTGCTGTACGTTCTATGAGGGAGCATAGGCTCATGACATCTTTAACCACCAGCCCCCAACTCTTCCTCCCCGACTGAGATTGTCGCAACAGACACTGTCCATCTACAAAGAACGAGGTGTAGGGATGAACAGGCCAAACACAACTTACGCAGCATCAGTAGCACTTTCTGCAGCTCACCCTGCTTGGCCCAGAGATACAGCTGTCGAGGGTGGAATCGCATTTTCTTCCGCCTACGGGGGTTGGGTAGGGAGGGGAGAGAGGGAGATTGAACACTCCGTAAAAATCCAACAGCTCAAAAAATGTCAATGTCACACAGCAGAGAATAGCAACACCGTTCCCTCCAAGGTTTGAGACGGGAATTTTTGATCTTCTTTCAGATACTTACCCTGAATCGGAGGCTTTGTCCTGTGTATGGAGCCTGATCAGCGTGAGCGAGCTGTGGGAAGAGTGGATCAGGTCAGTCTGTCTCTCACAGATGGTCAGGTTAGTCCGTCTCGCACAGCTGGCCAAGGCAGTCTGTCTCACACAGCTGGCCAGGGCAGTCTGTCTCACACAGCTGGCCAGGGAAGTCTGTCTCACACAGCTGGCCAGGGAAGTCTGCCTCCTATACCCAAGTCAAAGAGATTACCTATTTGGGTTCTTCAAGATTATAAAAGGATTCTTTGGGACAGATGTAGAGATTATATTTCTAGTTGAAGCCAAATCTAGAAGGCCTTAAATCCCCCAGAATTCCAATTGGAAGTTCAGGAAAAAACTTCTTTACCCAGAGTGTGGTGAGATTATGGAACTCACTACCACAGAGAGTGGGTGAAGTAAATGGTATAGATGTGGTTAGGGCAAAAATAAACAGATGAGAATAGAAGGGATTTGCTGAAAGGTGAGGTGAAGAGGGATGGGAGGAAGCTTGTGTAGACCATAAACACCGACACACACCAGTTAGGTCAAATGGTACACTGCTCGGTGCAGCACTGGCAGCTCAGACACAGCACTAGCAGGTACAGAACAACACTCGTGTGTGGCACTGGCAGGTGAAGTCCCGGCAGCTGAGATACCTTAATGGGAGGTATGACACTGGCAGCTCAGGTACAGCACTGGAAGGTGGAATACACAGGTGAGACACTAAGTTCAGGTGCAGCACTGCCAGGTGCAGCACTAGCAGCTCAGATACAATACTGGAAGGTGAAGCACTGACAGCTGAGGGACAGTACTGACAGTTCAGGGACAGGACAGCACTGACAGTTCAGGGACAGCACTGACAGTTCAGGGACAGGACAGCACTGACAGCTCAGGGACAGCACTGACAGCTCAGGGACAGTACCGGCAAGAGTAGCACGATCACTGCACGAGTCACACATTGCCCCTTGGCCAGAGATGCAAAACACAAGAGCTTCATTTTAAAGTTTATTTATTAGTGTCTACATTAACACTGCAATGACGTTACTGTGAAAATCCCTTCGTCACCACCATCTGGCGCCTGTTTGGGTACACTGAGGGAGAATTTAGCATGGCCAATGCACCTAATCAGCACCTCTTTCAGACTGTGGGAGGCAACTTCAGCACCCGGAGGAAACCCACGCAGACATCGAGGAGAACGTGCAGACTCTACGCAGGCAGTGACCCAAGCCAGGAATCGAATCCGGTGTGAGGCAGCAGTGCAAACCACTGTGCCACCATGTCATGAAGCCATGCTACCTTTGGAGTGAAAGAAACAAAGCTGTATATTTGGGAATGTGCCTCAGTAAAACTGTCTGCAAGAAACAGTTCCAGAGGAAAGATACATCATCACTTCACTGGGAATGGGAATATCTGTCAAGACCACACACACAGACATCCCCCTTTGATTCATGCCCCCCACCCCCTCACCTTTCAGAGGGTGTGAATACCTGCTCAGAGCTCCCGGCGGATCCACTCACCTTTCAGTTTGCTGGAGAACCAGCCCTTTCTCCAGGGCCTCTCTGCCAGGTCCGGGTGGAAGCCCGACAGCCGACAGTGTCTTTCCAGACGGCAGGACGATCGAGGGACCCGAGCTGTCGATATTGTCCGCTGGGGGTTCCAGGCTGGACTTCTTGGCTTCTCCGTTCCCGCTCATCCTGGCACTTTGAGGAAAAAGGGCATTAAAAAGGCTCCCTGCGGGAAAGGGGGAAGCTGCAGCTAGTCTAGAACCTGACTCCGATACTGCAGACTCATTCTCTCTGATATGCAGGAACACGGGAGGGCCACGTGACCCTGTTACACCATCTGATACGATGATCTGGCTATGACCTCAGCTCCACTTTCCCTGTCCTCACGCACCCCCATACCGCTCGACCCCCTTGATTAAATTCAGTAACCTAGCTTCCACTGCTTTTTGGGGAAGGAAATTCCACAGGCTAACCATCCATCCCCAGGGGGAGAAAACTCTCATCTCCATCTTAAAAGGAAGACCACTTATTCTAAACCTGTGTCTCCTGGCCTGAGTCTCTCCATAAGGAGGGACATTCTCTCAACATCTACCCAGTCAATTCCCCTCAGGAATTGGGGAGGCGATGGCCTAGTGGTATCATCGCTAGACTATTAATCCAGAAACTCAGCTAATGTTCTGGGGACCCGGGTTCGAATCCCGCCACGGCAATAAAAATATCTGGAATTAAGAATCTACTGATGACCATTGAAACCATTGTTGGAAAAACCCATCTGGTTCACTAATGTCCTTCAGGGAAGGATTTCCAGATGAAGAAATTCTCACCTGGGTCCGGCCTACATGTGTCTCCAGAACCACAGCAATGTGGTTGACTCTCAATTGTCCTCGGGCAACTAGGGATGGGCAATAAAGCATCTTAAGATGCTGCCAGACCTGATGAGATTTTCCAGCATTTTCTCTTTTGGTTTCAGATTCCAACATCCGCAGTAATTTGCTTTTATTATGATGGGCAATAAATGCTAGCCAACCATGTCCATGTCCCACGAAAGAATAAAAAAAAGAAGGATCTTGTGTGTATCAATAAGATTACCTCTTGTTCTTATTCTTCCAAACTCCAATGGGAATAGGCCCAACCTGATCAACCTTGCTTTGTAAGATCAGCCCTTCATCCCAGGTACCAGTCGAGTGAACCTCCCATGTGCTGCTTCTAATGCTATTATATCAATTTTCAAATAAGGAAACCAAACCTGTACACAATATTGTGGTCTCATCATGACCCTGTACAGTTGCAGTAAAACCTTCCTACTTTAATATTCCATTCCTCTTGCTATAAACACCAGAAACAGTCTGACTAAAAAATCTAAAGCAATTTCAATCATACCACGTCCATTAATACATCAACAGCCACTTGCATTTATATAGCACCTTTAACTTAGTTAAATGCCCTAAAGCTCTTCACTGGAACGTTTATCCAATTTGACACCAGACCACACAAGGCGACATTAGGACCTGCAACCAGAAACATGGTCAAAAAGGTCAATTAAAACGAGCACGCTAGATAGGGGGATAGCAGGATTGAGAGGGGGTGGAGAGATTTAGGAAGGAAATTCAGAACCCTTGAAGCTGAAGGCATGGCCGCCATTAGTGGAGGGGTTAAAATCTGGGCTGTGGAAGGGACAAGACTCGGAGGAAGTTACAGAGGCAAGAAAGGGTAAGGCCACAGAGGGATTTCAAAATAAGGTGAAGACAATTTGGAAATTACGGATTGTTGAACTGCGTTGGTCAGCAAGCAGAACGGGACTTGGCACGAGCTTGGACATGGGCAACAGAGTGCTGTATGCCTCATTTACAGAGGGTAGACTATGAGGCAGGCCCAGAAGGTAACGGGTGAATGGGACTTGGTGCAAGTTGGTGGGCGTGTGGCTCGTCTGATCACGGGGCCCCGAACTCCAGATTCAGTAATCCCGACTCCTGCTCACCTGGCGTGTGTGGTGTCCGCTCTGCCGTTCATCAGATGTTCTTGGATGGGAGGTGCTGGCACCGGCACCATGCTGGAGGTGTCTGCTTTGGCCACGGTGATCTCCTGGGCCTCTGAGGCGTCCTCCCCACAGTGTGGGCAGAAGATCATCCCATTGAGCTGGGAGACGCAGCCCTTGTGGAAGCGATGAGTGATCCTGAAGTCTGGGTGACACTCCAGGAAAGATCCCTGCAAAAACCCCAAAATAAGCTTCACACGTCAAGTAATGGCACTCTCAGCTACTCCCCTCGAGGGCAAGGGGAGATGCAGATAACTCGAGGTGCGCAAAAAAAAATCCTAATGGCGCATCGCACAAAACATTCTTCATAACTGGAATACCAGAACTAAATAATGAGCTCACAGTAACAAGACTTCAGATACACAAATATGTCAGATGAAAAGATGAAGTTTCCAAGACTGTTATATTCTGGGACAGAGAAACATAGAAAATAGGTGCAGGAGTAGGTCATTCGGCCTTCAAGCCTGCACCACCACTCAATATGATCATGGCTGATTATGCACTTTCAGTATCCCACTCCTGCTTTCCCTCCATATCTTCTGATTCCTTTAGCCGTAAGGGCCACATCCAGCTCCCTCTTGAACATCTCTAACGAACCGGCCCCAACAGCTCTCTGAGTGAAGACGTTCTTCCACATCTCAGTCCTGAATGGCTTACCTCTTATTTTTAGACCGCGACCCCTAGTTCTGGATTTCCCCAACATCGGGAACATTCTTCCCACATCTAGCTTGTCCAGTCCCAGTAAGATTTTATGTTTCTATGAGATGCCCTCTCATTCTTCTGAATTCCAGTGAGTACAAGCGCAGTCGATCCAGTCTTTCTTCATACATCAGTCCTGCCGTTCCGGGAATCAGTCTGGTGGACCTTCGTTGGACTCCCTCAACAGCAAGAATATCCTTCCTCAGACTAGGAGGAACTGCACACGATACTCAACGTGTGGCCTCATCAAGGCCCTGTATAACTGCAGCAATGATGTGGAGATGCCGGCGTTGGACTGGGGTAAGCACAGTAAGAAGTCTCACAACACCAGGTTAAAGTCCAACAGGTTTATTTGGTAGCAAATGCCATTTGCTACCAAATAAACCTGTTGGACTTTAACCTGGTGTTGTGAGACTTCTAACTGCAGCAAGACATCCTCACTCCTATACTCAAATCCTCTTGCTATGAAGGCCAGCATGCCATTACCTTTCCTCACTGCCTGCTGCACCTGCATGCCAACCTTCAGCGACTGTTCCACCATGACACCCAGGTCACATTGCACTTCCGCCCTGTAACTCAGTTCCAAATGGTCTACAGTCCCTGCAAACCGCCTTTAGGATTGGGCAATAAATGCTGGCCAGCCAGCAACGCCCATGTCCCACAAATGAATATAAAAAACCCCTTTACTTTCTTCTCGCGTACCTTTATAATGAGAAAGAAAAGAATCTTGACAAAGTGATAAGAGTAAGTGTTTTCGCTGGGAGGAGGACAGATTTAAAGTTAACCGGTGAAAGATGTGCAGGGAGATGTGGAGAAGGCCTTTAGCACATCAGGTTATGATCATCTGGAATGCACTAAGGTGCATGGATGGTGCAATGCTGACTTTCAAGAGGGAATTGGGCTGCAAGGAAAGGGCATGGGAGTGCTGTCAAAGAGCTCACACAAACACGAGGGGCCAATGGGCCTCCATCTGTGTTGTATTAGCCAACAATATCATTTCTAAAATTGAAATTTTAAAATTGAATCATTGCATGTAGTTACACAGCAAGTTACAGAATAGATCCTATTTATAGATTTGAAGCCTCTTACCTTAATTCTGCTGAAGTATAAGGTATAGCTGGTCAGAAATAGTTACAAATATTCAAATTCTTGAGTTTCATTCCAATCTTTTATCAAAGGTGTCCCGATTCCAGTTTGGATAAACGAGTGTTCTTTGGTTCAGGGGTTTTGGAACTTACCGCGGTACAGAAGTAGCCACAGCCTGGACAGCAGTGGTGCTTCACCATTCGAGCCCTGTGTACTTCACACAGCACCATCAGCGGCACTCGACTGGAAGGTCTCATCGTCTCACATTTGGTGATGCTGTTACTGCAGCCACTCAGCTGGGGAGAGAAAACAAAACAAACATCAAATGCAGTCATGGTGGCACGGTGGTTAGCACTGCTGCCTCACAGCGCCAGGGACCCGGGTTTGATTCCAGCCTCGGGTCACTGTCTGTGCAGAGTCTTTTTTCTATTCATTCGTGGGACATGGGTGTCGCTGGCTGGTCAGCATTTATTGCCCATCCCTAGTTGCCCGAGGGCAGTTGGGAGTCAACCACATTGCTGTGGTTCTGGAGTCACATGTAGGCCAGACCAGGTAAGGACGACAGATTTCCTTCCCTAAACGACAAGTCAATCAGATGAGTTTTTCCCACAATTGACAATGGTTTCACGGTCGTCATTAGATTTTTTAAATTCCAGATATTTTTTATTGAATTCAAATTTCACCACCTGCCGCAGCGGGATTCGAACCCAGGTCCACAGAACATTAGCTGAGTTTCTGGATTAATAGTCTAGTGATAATACCACTAGGCCATCGCCTCCCCAATTGCTGTCATTCCCTGTTTTAAATAAACAGCAAATCCTGTCATTCCCTGTTTGGGCGTCACAGTGGCGCAGTGTTTAGCACTGCTGCCTCACAGCGCCAGGGACTCGGGTTCGATTCCCGGCTTGGGTCACTGTTTGTGTGGAGTCTGCATGTTCTCCCCAGGTCTGCGTGCGTTTCCTCCCACAGTCAGAAAGACGTGCTGGTTTGGTGCATTGGCCAGGCTAAATTCTCCCTCAGTGTGCTCGAACAGGCACCAGTGTGGCAACTAGGGGATTTTCACAGTAACTTCATTGCAGTGTTAAAGTCAGCCTACTTGTGACGCTGATAAATAAACTTTAGTCTATAAATAAACAGCAAATCCTGTCATTTCCTGTTCTAACTGACACATATCCAAGTTTGGTACCAGCGGCAAATATTGAAATTTTACTCTGTATTTTAGCACGCAAGTAATTTATATGGAGCAAAAAAGCAATGGTATTGGAGAGAGTTCCCGGCTAGTACAAATCTTCCACTAACAGAACCCAACCACTGCCTCCTACTACCCGCTTACTGATTAAGAGTCAATGAAAGATATTTTCTCGGGAAGTCAGGAGCGGCCCAGAGGGGCTGGGTGGAGAGATGAAGTTTTCTTGTCCCGTCCCACACAGTGGGCAGGACCAGACGATGCCCGTCGCTCTCACCTGTCCGTCCGTACTTTCCGTCGCCATGCACTTGTTGTTGGAGAGCTCGGTAATCCGGTCAATCTTTGGCGCCTCCATCCGGCAGCTGCACAGCGGTAGTTCCTCAAACTTATCCGTCTCCATGGAGCTGGCATCATTGGATACTCCTGGAGGATGGACACAGAGAGTTTAACCTCCTAACACGAAAATAATTTAAATAACAGAGGGAGATTTGTAGCCTCCCTGTTCAGAATTTGCTTTCCTATCTATTTGTGAGGTCGGGAAATTTAGCAGCCACACCTTCAGTCCCTTCATCCAGGTCATTTGTATTAATTGTAAAAATTTAAGACCCCAACACTGATCCCTGTGGCACATCACTCATTACATCCTGCCAACCAAAAACACTCCCCTTTATGCTAACTTCCTATTTTCTGTTAGCTGCCAACATGTTATCCCCGACACGATGAGTTTTTATTTTCCGTAATAACGTTTGATGCGGCCCCTTATCAAATGTCTTCTGGAAATCGAAGTACAGCACATCTACTGGTGTTACCGGTGGGAGCGTCAATATCGATGGAGAACTGCCCAACGGAGGGTCAGAGCTGTTGATGTGCTATACTGTTGGGAGGCATGCTGTGAGAGTGCTGCAGTGTTGGAAGATCATTTTGAGGGGCAGCTGCACTGTTGAAGGGTCAGTACTGCAGGAGCGCTGCACTGTCGGAAGCTGAGGGAGCAACACACTGTGGGAGGTGCTCCTGTTTAGGCGAGACTGAAAATCTATCTATCCCGGGGCTGTAAAAGATCAACCAGCCATTCACAATTTGCAACATTTCCCATATCACAGTGACTACACCTTCAGTGTAGTTCATTTTGATGTAAAGCGCTTTGGGACATGCTCAGATTGGAAAGGTGCTATATATACATTCAAGCTACTCTTCCTTCCACTTTGCTTGCTGTGGTCTGGTTTCACAGGTGCTGCAGGGCTTTACTGAGGGGACAACTCCATTTCTTGTGGTGGATCCAGCAGAACTCAGTTTGCTCTAATTAACAAGTTTTTTACACAGAGGGTGGTGGGTGCCTGTAACTCGCTGCCGGGGGAGGTTGTGGAAGCAGATACGACAGTGACTTTTAAAGGGCGTCTTGACAAATACATGAATAGGATGGGAATAGAGGGATATGGTCCCTGGAAGGGTAGGGGGGTTTTAGTTCAGTCGGGCAGCATGGTCGGTGCAGGCTTGGAGGGCTGAAGGGCCTGTTCCTGTGCTGTAATTTTCTTTGTTCTTTGCTCTAACATGTTGAGAGATTGTAGGATATAGCATCATTTTGGTAGAGCTAATGTAGGGGGGAGCTATACGATAAATGGCAGAACCATAAAGGGTGTAGATACGCAGAGGGACCTGGGTGTGCAAGTCCACAGATCCTTGAAGGTGATGTCACAGGTGGAGAAGGTGGTGAAGAAGGCATATGGCATGCTTGCCTTTATAGGACGGGGCATAGATTATAAAAGTTGGGGTCTGATGTTGCAGTTGTATAGAACGTTGGTTCGGCCGCATTTGGAATACTGCGTCCAGTTCTGGTCGCCGCACTACCAGAAGGACGTGGAGGCTTTAGAGAGAGTGCAGAGGAGGTTTACCAGGATGTTGCCTGGTATGGAAGGGTTTAGTTATGAGGAGAGATTGGGTAAACTGGGGTTGTTCTCCCTGGAAAGACCCAGGATGAGGGGAGACCTAATAGAGGTGTATAAAATTATGAAAGGCATAGAAAGGGTGAACGGTGGGAAGCTTTTCCCCAGGTCGGTGGTGACCTTCACGAGGGGTCATAGGTTCAAGGTGAGGGGGGCGGGGGGGGTTTAACACGGATATCAGAAGGGCGTATTTTACACAGAGGGTGGTGGGGGCCTGGAATGCGCTGCCGGGCAAGGTGGTGGAGGCGGACACACTGGGAACGTTTAAGACTTATCTAGATAGCCACATGAACAGAGTGGGGATGGAGGGATACAAAAGAATGGTCTAGTTTGGACCAGGGAGCGGCGCGGGCTTGGAGGGCCGAAGGGCCTGTTCCTGTGCTGTATTGTTCTTTGTTTAGAATTTATTCAGAGGGACCGTGTTGGGGACGGGGGGAGAAGAGATAAGTGGGAACGGGGGGAAGGGCTGGGGGTAGGGGAGGAGGGGGGAGGGGATGGGGGGGGAGGGGACGGGAGGAGAGGTGCGTGAAGCTCCATTGGAAGAGGGACCCGAGGGGACAGAAAACGGGGTGGGGAGGGGGCAGAAAAGGAGGGGGGCAGAAAAGGAGGGGGGAGGGTTTGGGAGAAAGAAAAGGGATTAGGGAGAGGAGTGGGCTAGGAGATGGAAATATGAAGATTCGGGGGTAAGGGATAGGGTTGGCTTTTGAAGAGAGGGAGGGAAGTTAGGAAATAATTGCTCTGTAAGAGCACCGGTCTGCCTGATGTGCGGTTCGGCTACTTATTTGGTTTGACGATTAAACCAGTTTGCAGAACTCCACGACGATGAAATCACAGAGGAACAAGTTAACCCAGCAGCTGTGTGGAACCCTGGAATTGGGGGGGGAGGGGGGGCTTCAATAACTTGTTTGCAACTGCAAATATCATTTTCACTCAAAACTCCTGGGCAAAACCCAGCTGCTGGATTGGGCCCCAGGTCCTCAAGGTCAAAGGGCAAAACATGCCGGTAGCCCCCTCCACCACCCTCCATCGTCAACACACCCTAAAAATCAGCAAGCTGCCCACTGAGCAAAGCAAATACAGGATGTGGCGAGATTTCATTTAGAGTGCGAGTGCGGGGCACCTACCTGTCGGCTGCGGGGAAAGGCTACTCTCATTGGGAAGTTCCAGTGACCCCAGGGGGACCTCGGTGTACTCGCTCTGCACCTGGTTCCCTCCTCCACCTCCTCCTGAAGAAGTCATCACTGCCCAAGCCCAAAGGAAACAGAGAAACACAGACTTCAGATCAAGGCAATCACTGAAGAGCCCAGTCTTCGCCGTGGCTCCAACACAAAGAACACAACTTTACCGTCCTGGTCTAACTCAAGGTCCCCAATTTCTCTTCATTCGTGGGACCTGAGCATCGCTGTCGAGGCCAGCGTTCATTGCCCATCTCTAACTGCTCCTGAGAAGGCTGTGATGAGCCCCCCCTCCTCCCTAGCAACTCACTGGAAATCTGAGATTGATTAGATTTTTGCTGGAGAAGGGAATAATGGAATTGGAGTCCAGGTGACCAAGGTGAGTGGTACAGATCAGGACCTCACTGAATGGCAGAACAGGTTTGAGGGGCTGAATGGCCTCCACCATAGAATCCCTACAGTGCAGAAGGAAGCCATTCGTCCCATTGAGCCTGCACAGCAACAATCCCACCCAAACCCCATCCCTGTAACCCCACATGTTTACCCTGCTAGCCCCCCTGACACTACAGGGCTATTTAACATGGCCAATTCAACCTAACCCGCACATCTTTCGGACTGTGGGAGGAAAGTGGAGCACCCGGAGGAAACCCACGCAGACATGGGGGAGAATGTGCAAACTCCACACAGAGAGTGACCTGAGGCTGGAATTGAACCCGTGTCCCTGGTGCTGTGAGGCAGCAGTGCTAACCACTGTACCATCCCAGTTCCAAAGCAAACATCAACTTGGTCAAAATGTCCCATCCAACACCAAGGCCTCACTGTCCCAAGTTTGCCAACCCACCCAGAATAAAAATCCTGCCTGTCCTCAAAGTTGACTCTGCATCATCTGGAAATCATAGAATAGAATCCATACCGTGCAGGAGGAGGCCATTCGGCCCATGTATGCTGCACCGCCAACAATCCCACCCAGGCCCTATCCCTGCAATCCCACATATTTACCCCGCTAATCCCTCTAACCTACACATACCAGGACACTAAGGGACACTAACCCCACATCTTTTGGACTGTGGGAGGAAACCGGAGCACCCGGAGGAAACCCACGCAGACACAGGGAGAACGTGCAGACTCTGCACCGAGTGACCCAAGACGGGAATTGAACCCGGGTCCGTCGCGCTGTGATGCAGTAGTGTTAACCACCGTGCCGCCCTTAAATCCTTGTCAATGTTCGAAATGCAAATCCACGCAACAATAATAGAAGAATAATACATTTTTAGTCTGTCCTTGTTGACGGTTTGTATAGGAATCTGAGATGGATGGCCCTCTAAGCTTTACTCCCTTCATAATGAGTGGAGATTCTTGAATAACCCTGGTTGGACATCAGACATCCATATATTGGTGAAGCATTAGTTTATAGTGAGGCTGAAGGGACTGCACAAAGGCTTCATATCATTTCAGGATCAGCAATTCACCATTGTGGGAGCACTGTCAGTATATGGACTGCAGTAAAAGAGCCCAACACCTTCTCAATGAGCAAACAGGAACAGGGCAGTAAATGTCACCCTCATCACCAGCGTTTCAAAGGGAAAGCGGGGTCAGGCAGTAAATGCCATCCTTAGCAATAGCACCCCACTCCGAGAATGGAAATAAACATTTGTAGGGGGTACCCACCCCACCCCCACCCACGTCTCCTTGAGGTGCTGCCATTCAGTTCCATGAGGTGTTAGTGCTCTTGCATTACAATCAGGAGGGAAATGCTCAGGGGTGGGTGTTGATATTGGTGGGGTATTGGACCATCAGAGGGGCCGTGCTGGGGATTTTGACTGCATTTGAAGCCATCCTCAGCACATGCACATGTACTCACACAGAGCACAGACAGAAACATGCACACTCACACACACGCACAGACAGAAACAGGCACTCACTCACATGCACAGGCACTCACTCACACGCACAGGCACTCTCACACGCACGGGCACTCTCACACACGCACAGGCACTCACACACACGCACAGGCACTCACACACACGCACAGGCACTCACACACACGCACATTCACTCACACACACGCACAGGCACTCACACACACGCACAGGCACTCACACACACGCACAGGCACTCTCACACACACACAGGCACTCTCACACACACACAGGCACTCACACACATACACAGGCACTCACACACATACACAGGCACTCACACACATACACAGGCACTCACACACGCACAGGCACTCACACACGCACTCACACACGCACTCACACACACCAACAGGAACACAAACACAGACACACATACACAGAAACACACCGACAGAAACACACACACACACACACACACACACACACAGCAACCCTTTCTAACAGAGGTCGCTGGGCAATAGTCAGGAGCAGGGCCCCCTCACTGATTATTCTTCTCTGTAATTCAGGGGCATTAAAGCCAAAAGCCACTGGGGGGCGGTATAAACTCAAGATTAATTGGGGAAACAATATTCCAGTGAGTGAGAAGGTGGAAGCAATCAGTCACCAACTGCTAATTAGACGTCTTTTAGAAAACAATATTTCAGGATACAGTGTGAGGAGACGATGTTGGGGGAAATTACATCAAGATGGTCAGCACAAATGATACAATGGCACCGAGCGTGAATTCAACTCAAATTTGAATTTGACTTAATAAATCCAGAATATAATCTATTCTCAATCCTAATGTCACATGACAACTATTGTCAATTGCTGGTTCACTAATGTCCTTTAGTTTGCTGCCTTTCTTTTTAAACTGGATACAAACCTGTGTCAGGGAACAAAGCGAAATACTGCGCATGCTGGAAGGGAAGGGAGTTGTCTGTAACTCATCACGAGGTGACGGGTCTCTGAGGCTAAAAGGCTGAGGTTATGGGCAGAGCACTGAAGCAATGAGCTTTCCCCTTGTTCTCGCTGTTCAAACACTTGCAAATTCATAACTACTGCAATTTTGAGGGAGGGAAATCTGCCTTCCTCACTCAGTCTGGCCTACATTTGACTCCAGACCCACAGCAATGTGGTTGACTCTGAACTGTCCACTGAAATGGCAAAGCCACTCAGTTCAAGGGCAATTAGAGATAGGTGTCAAATGGTGGCCTTCCCACATCCCATGAAAGAGTCAAGAGTAAAAACATATTCTTACCAGCTCCTGCATTGCAGACCACCTCTCTTGGCAGCTGGCCAGGTCACATTGGGGCAAAACACTGAAATTACGTTCAGCAGGTTCAAAGACCACCGACGCCCAAATTCACAACATCTGACGTGCCCAGAGGAAGGCCAGAGGGACAGTTGCCCCAAAACACCAACAACATGGTGGCACAGTGGTTCGCGCTGCTGCCTCACAGGTTCAATTTTGGCCTCGGGTGACTGTCTGTGTGGAGTCTGCATGTTCTCCCCGTGTCTGTGTGGGTTTCCGCCGGGTGCTCCGGTTTCCTCCCACACTCCAAAGATGAGTGAGTTTGGTTGAATGGTCATGCTAAACTGTCCCTTAGTGTTAGGGGACTAGCAGTGCAACAACATGGGGTTACGGGGTAGGGCCTAGGTGGCACTGTTGTCGGTGCAGGTTTGATGGGCTGAATGGCTTCCTTTTGCACCGTAGGGATTTTATGACTCTAAGAACTACCGGTCCTGTGGACATCCCTGCCGATCCTTCATCAGACTGTTCAGTCGTGAAAGGATCCACATAAGACAATGAAAGCATTTACAGTGTAAACAAAGAGTCTACCACGACTATGGGAGGACGGAGAGGTGGAACGTTATGTTAAATGTACATTTTTCAAGGGGAACAGATGATTTTGGACCCATGGTTCCCAAAGGTCTCCACTACTCCACCTCATCTCATGTCTGGGTCTGCTGTCGGCATATTGCTTATGATTAGTCAACAATTCCATTCTTATATTTCCACTTTAATGGTAGAAGATGAACTGGAGCTTTATCTTTTGACACTCCTGGGTTGTTACCACAGCACAGCCAGTATCTTAGCTGGATGAGGGCAGTTATTCCAACTTCTAACAATTCTAACTCCTGCGTCAATTACACAGAAATAATGTAGAGTCATTAAGTTTACAGCATGGAAACAGGCCCTTCGGCCCAACTTGTCCATGCCGCCCATTTTTTACTACTAAGCTAGTCCCCTTAGCAAAACCTTTGATAAGGTACCGCATGGTAGGTTGTTGCATAAGGTTAAATCTCACGGCATCCAGGGTGAGGTATCTAAATGGATACAAAATTGGCTTTTTGATAGAAGCCAGAGGGTGGTTGTAGAGGGTTGTTTTTCAAATTGGACGCCTGTGACCAGCGGTGTGCCTCAGGGATCAGTGCTGGGCCCACTGTTATTTGTCATTTATATTAATGATTTGGATAAGAATATAGGAGGCATGGTTAGTAAGTTTGCAGATGACACCAAGATTGGTGGCATAGTGGACAGTGAAGAAAGTTATCTCCAATTGCAACAGGATCTTGAACAATTGGGCCAGTGGGCTGACAAATGGCAGATGGAGTTTAATTTAGATAAATGCGAGGTGATGCATTTTGGTAGATTGAACCAGGGCAGGACTTACTCAGTTAATGGTCGAGCGTTGGGGAGAGTTACAGAACAAAGAGATCTAGGGTACATGTTCATAGCTCCTTGAAAGTGGAGTCACAGATGGACAGAGTGGTGAAGAAGGCATTCAGCATGCTTGGTTTCATCGGTCAGAACATTGAATGCAGGAGTTGGGACGTCTTGTTGAAGTTGCACAAGACGTTGTTAAGGCCACATTTGGAATACGGTGTACAGTTCTGGTCGCCCTATTATAGAAAGGGTATTATTAAACTAGAAAGAGTGCAGAAAAGGTTTACTAGGATGCTACCCGGACTTGATGGTTTGAGTTATAAGAAGAGGCTGGATAGACTGGGACTTTTTTCTCTGGAGCTTGGAAGGCTGAGGGGTGATCTTATAGAGGTCTATAAAATAATGAGGGGCACAGATCAGCTTGATAGTAAATATCTTTTCCCAAAGGTAGGGGAGTCTAAAACTAGAGGGCATAGGTTTAAGGTGAGAGGGGAGGGATACAAAAGTGTCCAGAGGGGCAATGTTTTCACACAGAGGGTGGTGAGTGTCTGGAACAAGCTGCCAGAGGTAGTAGTAGTAGAGGCGGGTACAATTTTGTCTTTTAAAAAGCATTTGGACAGTTACATGGGTACGATGGGTATGGAGGAATATGGGCCTAATGCGGGCAATTGGGATTAGCTTAGGGGTTTAAAAAAAAGGGCAGCATGGACAAGTTGGGCCAAAAGGCCTGTTTCCATGCTGTAAACCTCTATGACTCTAATTGCCCGCATTTGGCCCATATCCCTCTTTACCCATCTTACCCATGTAACTCTAAATGCTTTTTAAAAGACAAAATTGTAACCGCCTCTACTACTGCCTCTGGCAACTTGTTCCAGACACTCACCACCCTCTGTGTGAAACATTTGCCCCACTGGACCCTTTTGTATCTCTCCCCTCTCACGTTAAACCAATGCCCTCTAGTTTTAGACTCCCCTACCTTTGGGAAAAGATATTGACTATCTAGCTGATCTATGCCCTTATTATTTTATAGACCTCTATAAGATCACCCCTCAGCCTCCTACACTCCAGAGAAAAAAGTCCCAGTCTATCCAGCCTCTCCTCATAACACAAACCATCAAGTCCCGGTAGCATCCTAGTAAATCTTTTCTGCACTGTTTCTAGTTTAATAATATCCTTTCTCTAATAGGGTGACCGGAACTGTACACAGTATTCCAAGTGTGGCCGTACTAATGTCTTGTACAACTTCAACAAGACGTCCCAACTCCTGTATTCAATGTTCTGACCAATGAAACCAAGCATGCCGAATGCCTTCTTCACCACCCTGTCCACCTGTGACTCCACTTTCAAGGAGCTATGAACCTGTATTTCGAGATTTCTTTGTTCTATAACTCTCTCCAATGCCCTAACATTAATTGAGTAGGTCCTGCCCCAATTTGATCTACCAAAATGTATCACCTCACATTTATCTAAATTAAACTCCCATCTGTCATTCATCGGCCGACTGGCCCAGTTGATCAAGAAGTCGATGTGTGGGTACAAAACAAATGCTATTGAGGTTAAGGGCCAAGTATCCGCTTCTCTGAGGGGTGATGTTTGAACTGTCAAGTAGCTTCCACAGTGTGGGGAAAGGGGGAAAGAATTTTACTCCCGATCGCGTAGCCCATTCTGTTTTCATTTCCAGGGATGAGATCCTTATCGGGAAGGGTGCCATTGGTTGCTTAGCCCGAGCTGCGCCTTGAGAAGCTGAGCTGCTTCCTTGAACCCCTAAAGTCCCGTGTGGGGTCGATGCACCCGCCAGCGAATGCTAAAATATCGGCATGTTCGATGGGGTCATAACCTCCGCTGACATTCCACTTTTCCCTTCTGGAGGATTGCCAGGCATTGCCCAATGCAGAATAAAGGCTTTATCAGTCCCTGAATGGACCGCAGTCTTCTTGTTGGAACAGCAAGACCAAGGAAGAAGCTTGTCACGTTACTGCTTTGCCCATGGCCTCAGAGTCCTATAATCTTGTGATGAGTTACAGACAACCCCCCAAAACTGGTTTGTGCCTGGTTTTAAAAAAGGCAGCAATACCCTGATTCTTCACACAGTTATAGTCTTTGATCACATCAGCCTGACCGACCACAGTGGAACAGTAGGCCCTCCCTCTCTCTGGGTTACCTAACCCGCTAAGTGGCCAGAGCTGTCTCACTAAGATAAAGAGGAGGAGAACTGCAAAGCACAAAACGGTCGTCATCCATACCTTCTTTCAGTTTTGTGAAATCGGTTGCTGTCTGTCCCACTGGAACTAACAGAAAGAGGAAATCAATGAAGGAAGATGGGTGAAGAACTGAAGCACAAGCGATGCCTGTGTAGCGTCTACAAAAGCAGGGCCGTGTGCAATGCGTGGAACGCCACTGCGTGGTGATCAGCCAAGCAGACAGGCTGAAGCTGCTGCTCACCGGCTATAAGTCCACATGTAGAGTCATAGAGGTTTACAGCATGGAAACAGGCCCTTCGGCCCAATTTGTCCATGTCGCCTTTTTTTTAACCACTAATTGTTTTAACCACGAATTGTTTTAACCACTAATAGTCCCAATTGCCCGCATTAGGCCCATATCCCTCTATACCCATCTTACCCATGTAACTGTCTAAACGCTTTTTAAAAGACAAAATTGTACCCGCCTCTACTACTACCTCTGGCAGCTGGTTCCAGACACTCACCACCCTCTGAGTGAAACAATTGCCCCTCTGGACCCTTTTCTATCTCTCACCTTAAACCTATGCCCTCTAGTTTTAGACTCCCCTACCTTTGGGAAAAGATATTGACTATCTAACTGATCTAAGCCCCTCATTATTTTATTGACCTCTATAAGATCACCCCTCAGCCTTCTACGCTCCAGAGAAAAAAGTCCCAGTCTACCCAGCCTCTCCTTATAACTCAATCCATGAAGTCCCGGTAGCATCCTAGTAAATCTTTTCTGCACTCTTTCTAGTTTAATGATATCCTTTCTATAATAGAATGACCAGAACTGTACACAATATTCCAAGTGTGGCCTTACTAATGTCTTGTACATCTTCAACAAGACGTCCCAACTCTTGCATTCGATGTTCTGACCAATGAAACCAAGCATGCCGAATGCCTCCTTCCCCCACTCTCTCAAGTCATTATAAAAACATAGAATCCTACAGTGCAGAAGAAAGCCATTCGGCCCATCGAGTCTGTAACGACCACAATTCCACCCAGGCCTTACCCCGACAACCCCAAGCATTTATCTTAGCTAATGCCCCTGACACTAAGGGGCAATTTATCATGGCCAATCTACCTAACCTGCACATCTTTGGACTGTGGGAGGAAACCGGAGCACCCGGAGGAAACCCATGCAGACATGGGGAGAACGTGCAGACTCCGCACAGACAGTCACCCGAGGCCAGAATTGAACCCTGGTCCCTGGTGCTGTGAGGCAGCAGTGCTAACCACCGTGCTGCCTGAAAATTGCTATTGCCTCTGCTTCCAGCAGCCTTTAAGGCAATGCATTTGAGATTACAACAACTGGCTTTGTAAAAAAATCTTGTTTATCCTTCTCTGGTGTATTTGCCAATTACAGGAACCAGGAGCCCCTTTGTTTTGTATTAAACTCTGGGTGCTGAATGGCCTGTTTCTGTGCTGCATATTCTTTGCAATGTTGTGTAACTGGCTCAAGACTAAACCCTTGTTCCTAATCTTCAATGGGCGGGAGGGGAGTGTCAAAGGAAATGATTGTGCCGGAGTCCTTCGGGGCTATAAATGAATCCTTCAAACGCTGCTGCAAGCAACCCAGTGGGAAAATTTCATGTTGGCCTTCTTTGAACTCTCTTCTTGTTTTAAACTCTTTTATTTCACAGGATGAGGCATCACTGGCGAGGCCAACATTTGTCGTCCCTCCCTATGCTTGAACTGAGTGGCTCGCTTGGCCATTTCAGAGGGCAGTTGAGTCAACCACATTGCTGCGGCTCTGGAGTCACATGGACCAGACCGGGTAAGGACGGAAGATTTCCTTCCCTAAAGGGACATTAGTGAACCAGATGGGTTTTTACGACAGACAGTTTTAATTTATTAATGGATTCCACCGTCTCCCTCAAGATTGTGGAAGTTGAGAGATGGGAAATAGGGGAAAGGCTGACTGACAAACGGGAATGGGGCAACAGAGAATCTGTTCGCTTTCCGATTGGCCAGCGAGTCAGGTTGGCCTGCATGGAGGTCATGGGTATGAAACCTCAACTAGAATTGGCTACTGCTTTGTGAACCAGGCAAGATAAGCCATGGATGGAAGATGGGAAGGCGTCACTGGTGGAGCTAGGAGCTCCCCCGAGGCACGTCACCCAATCACCTTCCTTCCCAGCGCACCGACGACCTCCTACCTGCCCCTTTACCCTGCTTCATGCGATCCTTCCTCCTGCGTTTCCGGGTGGGTTTCACCCACGGGCTCTCGCTCTTCCACTTCTTCTTCCCTTTCCTTTTCAGACTGGAGGTGGAGCTCTGCGGAGATCAGACAGAGGGGAGGTCAGTCACCCTTCACACAAAGGTTGCCCGATGACTGCCAACATGGGGGACGGGGGAATGGGGGGCGGGGAGGGTAGTTAACCAGCACGTCAATGAGGGGGGCACGCACATTTTGCATAACTGTCAGCCCAACATCAATCAAATAAAACACAACGACGTAACTACATCCCACAATCGCCACAGTTATTTTTCAGTCATAATTGTATCGACAATGAACTGCATTTATATCGTGCCTTCAATATGTCCCAAGGTGTTTCACAGAAGCATTATCAAACAAAGTGCCACGCTTAGGACATGGGAGGCAAGCTTCCCTGAAGCTCAGTTAAAGAGGTGGAGATACCGGTGTTGAACTGGGTTGGGCACAGTTAAGAAGTCTCACCTGATGAAACAGCAGCTCTCCAAATGCTCATGATTCCAAATAAACCTGTTGGGTTTTAACCTGGTGTTGTGAGACTTCTCACTGTGCTCAGTCAAAGAGATGGGCTTTATAGGGCTGCTTAAAGGTTGAGTCAGAGAGATTTAGGGATGGCTTTCCAGAGCGTAGGGCCCAGCCAGCTGAATGGGGGAGTGATTAAAATCGAGGCCAGCACTGGAGGAGTGGTTATCTCAAAGGGTTTTGGGGATAAAGGTGATTCGAAATTTTGGGGGGGGTGGGTTGCGAGGCCATGGAATGTTGTGAAATCAAGGATGAGAATTTTAAAACCAAAACACTCAAGTTGTGGGGCAGGAGGTTTAGGGGGGAATGTGAGGAAAATCTTTTTTTACCCAGAGGGTGGTGACGGTCTGGAGTGTGTTGCCTGGGAGGGTGGTGGAGGCGGAATGCCTCACATCCTTTAAAAAGTACCTGGATGAGCTTGGCACATCATAACATTCAAGACTATGGAGGGCCAAGTGCTGGCAGATGGGATTAAATGGGAGGTCAGGTGTTTGTTACGTGTTGATGCAGACTCGATGGCTGAAGGACCTCTTCCTGACTGTCTGATTCTATGACCATAGAATCCTACAGTGCAGAAGGCAGCCATTCGGCCCATTGAGTCTGCACCAACCACAATTCCACCCATGCCCTATCCCCATAACCTCATGCATTTACCCTGCTAATCCCCCTGACACTAAGGGACAATTTAGCATGGTCAACACACCTAACTCACACATCTTGGGACTGTGGGAGGAAACCGGAGCACCCGGAGGAAACCCACGCAGACACGGGGAGAACGTGCAAACTCCACACAGACAGTGACCCAAGCTGGGAATTGAACCGGGGTCCCTGGCGCTGTGAGGCACTAATGCTACCTACTGTGCCACCTACTGCGACTGCAGGATTAGCAGCCCGTGCCAGGTCATTGAGGACAAAAAACTTGGCTTTAGGATGCAACTGGCAGGGTTTTAGATGAGCTGAAATGGCCAATGGTGTCATATGAAATGAAGGTAAGCATGCAGTACGGCATTTTCTTACACGGGAGGGGAGGGGGTTGGTGGGGGGGTCCCTGGGCCAGAGAACTGAGGACTCAAACAGATCCCCTGTCCGTCCATGTCACCCAGTAGAAAGACTCTGCACATCCTGCAAGTCCCAAGGACCTTTCCCAGTCAGCGAGCCCATCTCAAAATGCGGTTGCTGTTGCCATGTAGAGGAACTAGGCAGCCAATTGATGCACAGCAAGATCCCATGGGTGGCGCCGGGCTAAATGACCGGCAACGCGCCGCCCAGTGCAGCAAGATGTCGGAAACGGAAGGAAAATGAAATACACGGTTACCTTGTTGGAAAGAGGACGTGGAGATGAGGAACTCCACAGGGTGCTCCAGATCACTGCTTGACCAGCTTGTGAAACCAGGATAAATCTAAAAATCTTTTCAAAAAGAGGTCCTTTTCCAGGTGGCCTTGTGTACTAACCGGCCCCCAAAACACACACGCGCGCGCGCGCACACACACGCACATACACACACGCGCACACACACACACGCGCACACACACACACACACGCGCGCGCGCACGCACACACGCGCGCGCACACACACACGCGCACACACACACACGCGCACACACACACGCGCACACACACACGCACACACACACACACCCCAGACGCCACACACACATGACACAGACACACAACACACGCAGACACACACCGCACACATACCACACACGCGTGCACACACACACACGCGCGCACCACCCCGCCCCCACAGGTTTAAGACGTACCTTTTGTAAAAGAAACCTTGAATTAGCTTAGCCCAGGAAAGTCACAAATTGGATGCGTGCTCATTCTTAAGACAGCAACAGCACCAAGATCCATTCTGTGGAGTAGTTGTGATGCTTTGGAAAATGACCCCTTCCCCACTGCCTCAGGCAATCAAAGCCAGACAAGGAAAGCATGTGGGACAAGTATTCTCAATAAAGCCTCTCACCTTTCTTTACACAATGCTATCACTGTGCCAACCTGAAAATGCTACCAACACCCTCATGAACCTTCAAGAGACTGTGCAGGCTAGCGATACAATGTGAACATACCCTGTCGGAGATGTTTCCAGAACCTTCTAGTTCCTCCTCATCATCCTCCACGTCACTCAGTCGATCCTCAGCTGCATCGCCCTCGGTCTGGAAAAAGAAATATCCACGGGTCTTTGCAGTTAATTTGTGTCGTCTACAATAGCGAACTGAAACATGAACTACACAGTTCCAGACAGCTCCTCTCCCAGCCAGTGCAGCCACATCCTCAGTACTGACCCTCTGAAAATGCGTCACCCTCTCAGTACTGATCCTCTGAAAGTGCGGCGCTCGGTACTAACCCTCTGACAGTGCAGCATTCCCTCAGTACTGACCCTCTGACAGTGCAGCACTCTCTCAGCACTGACCCTCTGACAGTGCAGCACTCCTTCAGTACTGACCCTCTGACAGTGCAGCACTCCCTCAGCACTGACCCTCTGACAATGCAGCACTCCCTCAGTACTGACCCTCTGACAGTGCAGCACTCCCTCAGTACTAACCCTCCGACAGTGCAGCTCAGTACTGACCCTCTGACAGTGCAGCACTCCCTCAGTACTGACCCTCTGACAGTGCAGCACTCCCTCAGTACTGACCCTCTGACAGTGCAGCACTCCCTCAGTACTGACCCTCTGACAGTGCAGCACTCCCTCAGTACTAACCCTCCGACAGTGCAGCTCAGTACTGACCCTCTGACAGTGCAGCACTCCCTCAGTACTGACCCTGACAGTGCAGCACTCTCTCAGTACTGACCCTCTGACAGTGCAGCACTCTCTCAGTACTGACCCTCTGACAGTGCAGCACTCTCTCAGTACTGACCCTCTGACAGTGCAGCACTCTCTCAGCACTGACCCTCCGACAGTGCAGCTCAGTACTGACCCTCTGACAGTGCAGCACTCTCTCAGTACTGACCCTCTGACAGTGCAGCTCAGTACTGACCCTCTGACAGTGCAGCACTCCCTCAGTACTGACCCTGACAGTGCAGCACTCTCTCAGTACTGACCCTCTGACAGTGCAGCTCAGTACTGACCCTCTGACAGTGCAGCACTCCCTCAGTACTGACCCTGACAGTGCAGCACTCTCTCAGTACTGACCCTCTGACAGTGCAGCACTCCCTCAGTACTAACCCTCCGACAGTGCAGCTCAGTACTGACCCTCTGACAGTGCAGCACTCCCTCAGTACTGACCCTGACAGTGCAGCACTCTCTCAGTACTGACCCTCTGACAGTGCAGCACTCTCTCAGTACTGACCCTCTGACAGTGCAGCACTCCCTCAGCACTGACCCTCTGACAGTGCAGCGCTCCCTCAGTACTGACCCTGACAGTTCAGCACTCCCTCAGCACTGACTCTCTGACAGTGCAGCACTCTCTCAGTACTGACCCTCTGACAGTGCAGCACTCCCTCAGTACTGACCCTGACAGTTCAGCACTCCCTCAGCACTGACCCTCTGACAGTGCAGCACTCCCTCAGTACTGACCCTGACAGTTCAGCACTCCCTCAGCACTGACCCTCTGACAGTGCGGCACTACCTCAGTACTGACCCTCTGACAGTGCAGCACTCCCTCAGCACTGACCCTCTGACAGTGCAGCGCTCCCTCAGCACTGACTCTGACAGTGCAGCACTCCCTCAACACTGACCCTCTGACAGTGCAGCACTCCCTCAACACTGACCCTCTGACAGTGCAGCACTCCCTCAGTACTGACCCTCTGACAGTGCAGCACTCCCTCAGCACTGACCCTCTGACAGTGCGGCACTCCCTCAGTACTGACCCTCTGACAGTGCAGCACTCCCTCAGCACTGACCCTCTGACAGTGCAGCACTCCCTCAGTACTGACCCTCTGACAGTGCAGCACTCCCTCAGCACTGACCCTCTGACAGTGCGGCACTCGCTCAGCACTGACCCTCTGACAGTGCAGCACTCCCTCAGCACTGACCCTCTGACAGTGCAGTGTATTTAAAGGCAGGCACGTAGACAGAGGGAGACAGGTACTCCCGAGCTCACCTTGCTGGATTTGTCCGAATCTGCTCTCCCATCCACTGAATAGCTGTCATAGAAGAGGCTGAAGTCATCGCCCACCTCTGGATCCCATTCGTCCAGTATTTCCATTGGCTCCTCCTCCTTCTGCTTGGGCTCCGCCTCCTTCGAGAGGTCCAGGACTGGAACTGAACTGGCTACACTTGTGACCGCTTTCACCTCTTGTGGGTGGGCCCTGCTCAGTGCACCACTCAAATTCTGGACAGGGCACAAACAACAGGATTTTCCTTTATGGTGCATATTCTCCTCCCTCCATGATAAAATTTAAAAAGTAGTCCATTCGTTTTCTTTATTCTGAGAGGTGGGCGTCCTGGCTGGATCAGCATTTGTAACCCACCCTTACTTGACCTTGAACTGAGTGGCTTGCTAGGCCATTTCAGAGGGTAGTTGCTGTGGATCTGGAGTCATATGTCGGCCAGACTGGGGAAGGGTGACAGGTTTCCTGTCCTAAAGGTCATTAGTAAACCAGGGCAGCATGGTGCTGCCTCACAGCGCCAGGGACCCGGGTTCAATTCCAGCCTCAGGTGACTATCTGTGTGGAGTTGGCAGATTCACCCCGTGTCTCATAGAATCCCTACAGTGCCTGAGGAGGCCATTTGGCCCATCAAGACTGCACCGACCACAATCTCACCCAGGCCCTATCCTCTTAACCCCATCTATTTACCCTGCTAGTCCCTCGAACACTGGGGGGCAATTTATTATGGCCAATGAACATAACTTTTACACCTTTGGAGTTTGGGAAGAAACTGGAGCACCCGGAGGAATCCCACGCAGACACAGGGCGAACATGCAGAATCCGCACAGTGACCCGAGGCTGGAATTGAACCTGGGTCCCTGGCGCTGTGAGGCAGCAGTGCCACTGTGCTATCTGCGCGAGTTTCCTCCGGGTGCTCCAATTTCCTCCCACACGCCAAAGATGTGCGGGTTAGGTTGATTGGCCATGATAAATAGACCCTTAGTTGTCAGGGGGATTAGCAGGGTAAATTCGTGAGGTTTCGGGGATAGGGCATGGGTGGGATTATTGTCGGTGTGGATTCGATGGGCCAAATGGCCTTATTCTGCAATGTAGGTGTTCTATGAGTTATCTCCTCTGACGGGTGTTCTTGCGCTTTAGGCCAGCCTCTGCCCTTATGTGGGACCGCTGTCCCTGTGATCCAGGCTGAATTTGAGGCAAAATATCAGGGTTTGAACGTACTGTTTCACACACTCCTCCTGTCTTTTGTACTTGCACGCACACAGTCCGTGGGCCAGTGCCTCTTATTCTTCACATCTCAACAGCCTTGCCCCATATTACTCACTATCTGAAAAAATTCATACAGGTTCCCCAAACTGGCCTCTCCTTCCTTCCATACTCCAGCACACAGCCTCCTCTCTGTCCTGCAGACAAGGGTTCAAATCCCAACAGGGCAGCTGGTGGAATTTTAAAGTCATAGAATCCGCACAGTGCAGAAAGAGACCATTCAGCTCATCAAGTCTGCACTGACTCTCCAACAGAGTATCTCACCCAGGCCCTATCCCTGTAACCCCATGTATTTGCCCTGCTAATCCCCCTAACCTATACATCTTGGGATATAGGGGCAATTTAGCATGGCCAATCCACCTGATCTGTACATTTTGAGACTCTGGGAGGGAACTGGAGCACCCAGAGGAAACCCATGCAGGCACAGGGAGAAGGTATAGATTCCACACAGTCACCCGAGGCCAGAATTGAACCCGGGTCCCTGGCGCTGAGAGGCAGCGGTGCTAACCACTGTGCCACCCAGAGTCGATTAATAAATTCTGGAACTAAAAGCTACTCTCAGTAATAGTGACAATGAAACCACTGTCGATTGTCGGGTCACTCACATCCTTTCATGAAGGAAATCTGCCGTCCTTACCTGGTCTGGCCTACATGTGACTCCAGACCCACAGCAATGCGGTTGACTCTGAACTGAACTCGGAAAGAGCCAAATTGCGATAGGAAAGTAAAAAAAGCAGTAAAACCAGTCAGACCACCTCAACTCCCTTCCAAACACCAACATCTCATGAAAGAATAAATAAAGCACAGCTTTTGGATTCATCTCCCCTCGGCCCTTCGCTCAGTTCAATCGATCAAACCTCAAGAAGTTTGCATTTCCGCAGGTCCCATCCTCAGGCATCATTACATTTATAGGAGTAAATACAGGGGAGTGATGTGGATCCCATTCAATGGGGGATGTCGCTGGACGCAAACCCACCCTTAAAATAAAATCCCTTTGACTCTTGTTAATTGATCCGTGGATTTATTGGTGACTGTCTTCTATTTACAGCCCCTGGTCTGGCCTCACCTGCAAGTGGAAACATCCTTACTCCAACAACACTCAAGCGGCTCGTCACAATCCAGGACAAAGCAGCCCAGCTTGATTGCTACCCCTTCCGAACAGTCAACCCCTCCACCACTGATGAGCAGTGGTGACCGAGTACCATTTAACAAGCTGCACCGCAGGAAATCACCAAGGTTCATAGAATCCCTACAGTGGAGAAGGAGGCCATTCAGCCCATCGAGCCTGAACCGACCACAATCCCACCCCGTAAACCCACATATTTTCCCTGCTAATCCACTGACACTAGGATCAATTCAGCATGGCCAATCCACCTAACGTGCACATCTTTGGACCGTGGGAGGAAAGCAGAGCACCCGGGGTGAATGTGCAAACTCTACACAGACAGTGACCCAAGTCGGGAATCGAACCCAGGTCCCTGGAGCTGTGAGGCGGCAGTGCTAACCACTGTGCCACCCATTCCTTAGGTAGCACGTTCCAAATCCATGACGATTACCATTCAAAGGACAAGAACAGTAGGTACCCGGGAACACCACCACCTGGAGGTTCCCCTCCAAGACATTCACCACCCTGACTTGGAAATATATTACCGTTCCTTCCTTAACTGCTGCTGGGTCAAAATCCTGGAATTCCCTGCCTAACAGCACTGTGGGTGTAGCTGGACCTCAACTTCAGCAGTTCAAGAGGGCAGCTCACCACCTGTAAGTGGAACCCCCAATGGGGTGGTGAGATTTTTAAACCAGTAAACATTAAGGCACTGACAGAACGAGCAACATTCAGTTCAATGACTTTTAAAATAAGCTAACAAGAAGCAATTTACACATATGAGACGCAGTGACTGATTCAATCGAGTGATTATGATTGTAAAACACATACGCTGATATTTTGAATGTATTATTGTTGATTTTAAGGAATATTGTTTGCTTTGGCCAAAAGCAATTTACTGTAAGGCATCATGGTAAAAGTGATTAGGGCAAAGCCATATTCCAAGAGAATATTTGTGTGTTAGCTTTTATTAACAGGGGGTTGGAGTTTAAGAGCCATGGGGTTATGCTGCAACTGTACAGGACCTTGGTGAGACCATATTTGGAATATTGTGTGCAGTTCTGGTCACCTCACTATAAGAAGGATGTGGAAGCGCTGGAAAGAGTGCAAAGGAGATTTACCAGGATGCTGCCTCCTTTGGAGGGTAGGTCTTATGAGGAAAGGTTGAGGGAGCTAGGGCTGTTCTCTCTGGAATGGAGGAGGTTGAGGGGAGACTTAATAGAGGTTTATAAAATGATGAAGGGGATAGAGTGAACGTTCAAAGACTATTTCCTCGGGTGGATGGAGCTATTACAAGGGGGCATAACCTTAGGGTTCATGGTGGGAGATATAGGAAGGATATCAGAGGTAGGTTCTTTACGCAGAGAGTGGTTGGGGTGTGGAATGGACTGCCTGCAGTGATAGTGGAGTCAGACACTTTAGGAACATTTAAGCGGTTATTGGATGGGCACATGGAGCACACCAGGATGATAGGGAGTGGGATAGCTTGATCTTAGTTTCAGATAAAGCTCGGCACAACATCATGGGCCGAAGGGCCTGTTCTGTGCTGTACTGTTCTATGTTCTATTTGGACCTTGGAAATATGCAAGTTTTATCAGTTAAAGTTTCGGCTGGAAAGAACGTTTAGAAACACTTAAACACGTTTCATGAATCGGGTTTATTGACTGTCCGGATGAGATGGACTGGTGCCCAAACGTGGTGTCACGAGTTAGTCTGGTTAGGCAGTGACTTTTAAGGGAACCTGTGAGAACATTTATATGAACTCTGGGCTGAGCGTCATAGGCTGCTTGGCAGCCAGGGTGTGGGGTCAGCCAAAAAATGGTAAAATGGTAAAGAATTGCAGCATGCTGCTGTGCAGGGGGACCTGGGTATCCTTGTGCAAAAATCACATGGAGTTAGTTTGCAGATGCAGCAGGTAATTAAGAAGGCAAATGGAATTTTGTCCTTCATTGCTTGCAGGATGGAATTTAAAAACAGCAATGTTATGTTGTAGCTGTATAAGGTGCTGGTGAGGCCATACCTAGAGTACTGTGTACAGTTTGGTCTCCTTACTTGAGAAAGGATATACTGGCACTGGAGGGGGTGCAGAGGAGATTCACTAGGTTGATTCCGGAGTTGAGAGGGTTGGCTTATGAGGAGAGACTGAGTAGACTGGGGTTATACTCATTGGAATTCAGAAGAATGAGGGGAGATCTTATAGAAACATATAAAATTATGAAGGGAATAGATAAGATAGAAGCAGGGATGTTGTTTCCACTGGCGGGTGAAACTAGAACTAGGGGGCATGGCCTCAAAATAAGGGGGAGCAGATTTAGGATTGAGTTGAGGAGGAACTTCTTCACCCAAAGGGTTGTGAATCTGTGGAATTCCCTGCCCAGTGAAGCAGTTGAGACTACCTCATTGAATGTTTTTAAGGCAAGGATAGATAAATTTTTGAACAGTAAAGGAACTAAGGGTTATGGTGAGCGGGCGGGTAAGTGGAGCTGAGTCCACGAAAAGATCAACCACGATCTTATTGAATGGCGGAGCAGGCTCAAGGGGCCAGGTGGCCTACTCCTGCTCCTAGTTCTTATGTTCTTAGACAGGAGTCAGCTTCTGGATTTTATGTACTAATAAAATACTATTATGCTGAGGAGTGACAAATTCGTGAAGCGTTCCATATTTTGTGAGCGGCACAGTGGCAGAGTGGTTAGCACTGCTGCATCACAGCGCCAGGAACCCGGGTTCGAGTCTGGGCTTGGGTCACTGTCTGTGCGGAGTCTGCACATTCTCCCCGTGTCTGCGTGGGTTTCCTCCGGGAGCTCCGCTTTCCTCCCACAGTCTGAAAGATGTGCTGGTTAGGGTGCATTGGCTGTGCTAAATTCTCCCTCAGTGTACCCGAACAGGCGCCGGAGTGTGGCGACTGGGGGATTTTCACAGTGACTTCATTGCAGTGTTAATGTAAGCCTACTTGTGACACTAATAAATAAACTTAAACGAGTGGAATGCGATTGGCCAGAGTATTTGACAGGTATTATTGTTGACTTGTGTATCTTGAAGACGATTGATTTAAAGTTACTGAAAGGCAGGAATGAGAAAAATCTATAATTGATCCATTTTTAGAAACCCTACAGTACAGAAAGAGGCCATTTGGCCCATCAAGTCTGCACTGACCACAATCCCACCCAGGCCCTACCCCCATATCCCTACATATTTACCCACTAATCCCTCTAACCTACGCATCTCAGGACTGTGAGAGGAAACCGGAGCACCCGGAGGAAACCCACGCAGACAGGAGGAGAATGTGCAAACTCCACACAGACAGTGACCCAAGCCGGGAATCGAACCCAGGTCCCTGGAGCTGCGAAGCAGCAGTGCTAACCACTGTGCTACCGTGCCGCCCGTTTTTTGATTGTATATGTTAGATTCAGCAGAGAGGTTTTGCTGTTCTATGTCAGTTACTTAGCCCTTTGATGAACCCCCGGTGGCCGCTGGTTTAAGTAAAGTTACGTCTCAATACAGAGATACCTGCCTCGTGAGTCTTATATTGTCTAAACTTTGGGCAATACCGGTCACCTCGGGTACCTCACCACCTTCTGAAGAGCAAGTAGGGATGGGCAACAAATGCTGGTCCAGCCAGGGGTGCCCACATCCTGTGAATGAATTGAAAAAAACTCGGTCCGATCGAACCCTTGCATAACTTCAAAGAGATCATTCTTTTATGTTGTAGGGATCAGCACTGGGATATAATGGTGTATCTGGGCACCAGGTAATGGCTAGTGCGAGTACTCACCAAGGCCCCACCGATGGTTATTGGCTCAGCACCTCCCCTCACTCCAGCCCGCATCGGTCCCAATGGGGTGGGCTCCTTGGCCATTTCCTCCTTCAGGAGACTCATTTTCTTTGGTGGCTCCAAGCCTAAGCCCTCAGGTTTCCTCCTCCTGATCAGCCCTGTGGATACAACAAAGAGGAAAATCGAACTCAAGGAAGGCCAGGGTCACATATCCCACCAGCTGCAAAGTGCTTGCATTAATATAGGGCAATGTTCCAAAACCCTTTACAGCCAATTAAATACTTCAGCAGTCCAGAAATGCGTGTGCTGGAAACGCAATAGGAATTTTACACACAGCAAGCTCCCACCAACAGCACTGTGGTGACAATCAGATCATCAATTTTAGTGATGTTGGAGGATAAATATTGGTTCCAGGACACCCTGGATAACTCTCCTGCGGTTCTTCTGAAATTTCTTGTCTACTTGTTGGGGGGAAATGACACAAAATATCTCTTGTACTGACTCTCTGACAGTGCAGCACTCCCTCAGCACTGACCCTCTGACACTGTGGCACTCCCTCAGCACTGACCCTCTGACACTGTGGCACTCCCTCAGTACTAACCCTCTGACAGTGCAGCACTCCCTCAGCTCTGACCCTCTGACACTGCGGCACTCCCTCAGCACTGACCTTCTGACAGTGCAGCACTCCTTCAGCACTGACTCTCTGACAGTGCAGCACTCCCTCAGTACTGACTCTCTGACAGTGCAGCACTCCCTCAGCACTGACCCTGACAGTGCAGCACTCCTTCAGCACGGACTCTCTGACAGTGCAGCACTCCTTTAGTACTAACACTCTCGACAGTGTGGCACTCCTCGGTGCTGACCGTCTGACAGTGCAGCACTCCCTCAGCACTGACCCTCTGACAGTGCGGCACTCCCTCAGCACTGACCCTCTGACAGTGCAGCACTCCCTCAGCACTGACCCTCTGACAGTGCAGCACTCCCTCAGCACTGACTCTCTGACAGTGCGGCACTCCCTCAGCACTGACCCTCTGACAGTGCAGCACTCCTTCAGCACTGACTCTCTGACAGTGCAGCACTCCTTCAGTACTAACACTCTCGACAGTGTGGCACTCCTCGGTGCTGACCCTCTGACAGTGCGGCACTCCCTCAGCAGTGACCCTCTGACACTGCGGCAGTCCCTCAGTACTGACCCTCTGACAGTTCACTCCCTCGGTACTAACCCTCTGACAGTGCAGCACTCCCTCAGTACTGACCCTCTGACAGTGCAGCACTCCCTCAGTACTGACCCTCTGACAGTGCAGCACTCCCTCAGTACTGACCCTCTGACAGTGCAGCACTCCCTCAGTACTGACCCTCTGACAGTGCGGCACTCCCTCAGTACTGACCCTCTGACAGTTCAGCACTCCCTCAGTACTGACCCTCTGACAGTGCGGCACTCCCTCAGTACTGACCCTCTGACAGTGCAACAGTCCCTCAGTATTAACCCTCTGACGGTGCAGCACTCCATCAGCACCGATCCTCTGACAGCGCGGCACTACCTCAGTCCTGACCCTCTGACAATGTGGCACTCCCTCAGCACTAACCATCTGACAGTGCAGGACTCCCTCAGCACCGATCCTCTTACAGTGTAGCACTCCCTCAGCACTGACCCTCTGACAGTGCAGCACTCCCTCAGCACTGACCCTCTGACAGTGCAGCACTCCCTCAGCACTGACCCTCTGACAGTGCAGCACTCCCTCACTCCTGTACTCGGAGGGACAACCTGGAAATATGGATTCAAGCTGTCAGAGAGGTGACTGAACCCATGGTCTTCAGAATCGAAGGGCATAAATGCTGGAGCAGAGCTGGCAACCTAACTGAGTAAGAAGTCTCACAACACCAGGTTAAAGTCCAACAGGGCGGCACGGTAGCACAGTGGTTAGCACTGCTGCTTCACAGCTCCAGGGACCTGGGTTCGATTCCTGGCTTGGGTCACTGTCTGTGTGGAGTTTGCACATTCTCCTCGTGTTTGCGTGGGTTTTCTCCGGGTGCTCCGGTTTCCTCCCACAGTCCAAAGATGTGCGGGTTAGGTTGATTGACCAATGCTAAAATTGCCCTTAGTGCCCTGAGATGCGTAGGTTAGAGGGATTAGTGGATAAATATGTAGGGATATGGGGGTAGGGCCTGGGTGGGATTGTGGTCGGTGCAGACTCGATGGGCCGAATGGCCTCTTTCTGCACTGTAGGGTTTCTATGATTCTATGAGGTTTATTTGGTCGCAAACACCACTAGCTTTCGGAGCGCTGCTTCTTCATCAGGTGATCTTTATCAGATCTCCTGCTCACCTGACAAAGGAGCAGCACTCCGAAAGCTAGTGGTGTTTGATACCAAATAAAGCTGTTGGACTTTAACCTGGTGTTGTGAGACTTCTTACTGTGTTTACCCCAGTCCAACGCCGGCATCTCCACATCATGACTACCATCAACCTAACTGAGAGCAGCCCAATATTGTTCACCCACACACACGTCAGCAGCTGTTAATGTTTAAAGGAGCCACACCCTTTACCTGTTGGCACACCTGCCTCAGCATCAGCCGTCCCTCTGCCTGGCAGCAACTCAAACTGCTGCTGTATGCTCGTGTTAACAGGATCAGGGAAGCAGGAGTCACCTTTCATTTCCACCAGCTTTATCTGAGAACGCAAATAAAGCACAAAGCAACTTACACACAGTGTAAAGATAGCCAAAGACAGTGCGCCGTCCAGGAGGAGATTAAAGCACAAAGTACAATCCTCAAAAGGAGCAGTGTGTTCAGTTGGGGTGGGGAGCCAAGCACAGGGATTTGGGAATCGCCAAGAGGATCCAGCCATTCCGCCCGACTCTCTATCAGCCAAAACCCGGAAAAGGTTATCATTACATTTCGTTCAGCGCAGTCTGACACTCGAGAGGATGGCCTCTCCCCTGTTCATAGAATCTCTACAGTGCAGAAGAGGCCATTCAGCCCATCGGGTCTGCACGGAGTCTGATTCAAAGTATGTTAATCCAGGCCCAATCTTGTAATCCCACACGTTTCCCATGGTTAATCCATCTAACCTACACATCTTCAGGCACTGAGGGGCAATTTATCATGGCCAATCCACCCAACCTACACCTCTTTGGACTGTGGGAGGAAACCGGATACCCGGAGGAAATGCGCGAAGACATGAGGAGAATGTGTAAACTCCACACAGTCACCCAAGTCCGGAACTGAACCCGGGTCCCTGGCGCTGAGAGGCAGCAGTGCTAACCTCTGTGCCGCCCTCTGGATTACGAATCCAGTAACACTACCCCCATCTCCCGGTGATTGTTTCATACCAAGGTTTGATTTCAAGGTGCCGCATCTTCTCATACTTACTTTTGTGATCAGTACAGGCTGTGGAGAGGGGGATCGGTTGGGTTGGTGGGGAGAAGGGGTGGGGGGGGGGGGGGAAGAAGCAATGGCCATCAGATGAATTGAGGTTTCTTTATGCATTCCCTTCATGTCCCAATTTCCAGCTGCCTCCTTCCAAATCCTTTGTCCCTGCTCTCTGCATCTTTCAACCAATTCCGTGCCCTGAGCCTGAAATTTGAGCCCAGCTTCATGGAGCGTGACCGGAACCCGTGCCCTTCGGACCCGAGATTTCCCATTCAACGGATGGACAAAACAGTGTGGCTCAGAATTCAGAAAACGCAGTAACTTCTATAACTGATGTGTGGAGATATAACAACTCCCGAGATATTGCCATGATCACAGGTCCATTTTGTGTCTTTGAGCCCGGTTGTGCAGAGAGCTCGAAAGCATGCGTGTTATACACTGAACCGCCCCCCCCCCAGGGAGCACAAGACTATGGAATACGACCCATCCATTGCACAACCCACACTTCATCTCTTGGCAAGCCCCAACCCTCGTGCTTTGATCACGAGGGAGTGTCGCCTGGAGACTGGTGTTTCAGCGAGGCCTCAGTCCTGAGCTGAGTTGCGCAAAGGCACGCAGTACGACGTACCTGAGCAGGGCTGGGTTTGAACATCGACTTCCTGGCTCTGTGCACCTTCACCTTCTCCACCTGCTCGCGGGGAGCGTCCTGTCTCTCTGCGGTTGCCAGCGACACCTCGTTCCCGCCTTGGGTAACAATCTCACTCGGACGGCTCCTGGTCAAACTCTGAATTCAATACACGTTGTGGGGAATAGAAAGGGGGGGAAACGGGTGAGAGGGATGAATTAACACTCTTCGCCATTAACCTGTCGTACGTTTTTAACTCATGTTTTAAATAATTAAGGGCGCACTCGGCAGTGTTCGTTCCCGCCCCAGTTTTCATTCTGAAATGAAGTACCTCACACAGTTGACCCAAATTCCGACAGTAAAAGCTCCTGTTCACCTTTTAAAGCCGGGCGTTTTAACATCACCATTCCATCAGCGGTCACCGCCCCCACCAGCCACCCGTACCTGACTGACGCTTGACGACATAAAGGATTTTCGCGCTCTGTGGACCTCTGGGTACTCCTCCATATCCGGGACCAAGACCTCCGTCTCCGCGGCAACCTCGCTGCCCATCCGGCTGGTCGCGATACTCGCCATCCTCTTTGCCTGTGCAGAGGCCAATCAGAACAGAGGTTCAAGGGGGCAGCGGGCGCAAAGACGACGATGGTTAAAACAAGGGTGGAAAACAACGGTGGCACAGGGGCAGCATAGTGGCACAGTGGTTAGCACTGCTGCCTCACATCGCCAGGGACCCGGGTTCAATTCCCGGCTTGGGTCATTGTCTATGTGTAGTTTGCACATTCTCCCTGTGGCTGTGTGGGTTTCCTCCGGGTGCTCCAGTTTCCTCCCACAGTCCAAAGATGTGCTGAGTTAGGTGGATTGACCATGATAAATTGCCCCTTAGTGTCAGAGGAATTAGCAGGGTAAATGCATGGGGTTGTGCAAACGAGGCCTGGGTGGGATTGTGGTCAGTGCAGACTCGATGGGCCAAATAGCCTCCTTCTGCGCTGTAGAATTCTATGATTCTATGATCTATGAGAGGAGGAGGAATTCGATGAAAGGGACAGGTCGGGCAGAGCAGGGGAGGGAGGGCAGAGCAAGTGGCGTGCGTGGGCAGAGAAAGGAAGGGCTGGCAGAGTGAGAATGGTGTTAAATCATCCCATCAGCCTCCTGTGTGCAGATGAACATACAGATTAGGAGCTGGAGCCTGCTCCAATGCTCAGTAAGATAATGGTCTAAACTCCAGATTCCCTCCTTGCCCTGATATCAGTCTACCTCTGGCTGAAGGTTGAAACAGACCCTTGTTGACACAATTATAACAGTGACAGTAATCCGCCCTGTGTTTTAGCATTTCTCTGATTCGTCCGCCTCTCTGTGTAAGTGAAGCGACTGCTCTTCCCTCCTTCACCTGATTGAAGCTGCCTTTGAGGATCGACTTCCTGGCTCGGTGAACGTCCTGGTTCTCATCCTGAGCCTGTACCACATGCTCTGCCTCCGCCATTCCCCCGAGAGATTCACCAACTGCCCGCCCGACGGGCAAGCTCGCCAACTTCTCTGCCAGGCTCTGTGTGGAGTTCGGAATAGATTAGTCACAAACAAGCAGTTCGGATGCAAGGGAAATGGGAGTGATCTGGTCCATGCACAATGGCAGACTCGCCATTAATGGGACCAGTTGTGTGTGTGCACCATTTATTCTCCCCTTCTGCACCAAACCACCCAACAGGACAATGTTGAAACATAACTCCCCACTTCACAACAGGCTGTAGCAATGTTATAATCACACACCACACCTAATAAAATCCAGCTTCCTGCAAGAGAAGCATTTAGTCAAACGTACAGTTTTATTCAAGTGCCTGGCAACAGTTAAAAGGAGCATTAAGGTTAGTAAAAGACTATGGGTGCACTGCTTTTATAGCGCAGCGGACTGGGAGACTCAAGCGGAGGCCGTTTTGCGGGCTCCCGCTGGACGCCACCGCCTCAGCAAGGTTCCGGCAGCCGCACTTTTAGTGCCGACATCTCCGCGCCAGAAATCAGCGCAAAGCTGCATAATTTATGGTGATCCTACAATTTAAATCTCATTCGTGGGCCCGGGACTGAAATCTCCGGGCCCACTGATGTCTCCTTCCCCCGCCAGGAGTGGTTCACTCCAGCGGGGACTACTATAGCTACCCACTTAGGGAACACTGATGGACTGACCCCGCTGGAGTGAAGGGGGGACAACTGAGATACCCAGGAGGTCAGGGGTGCCCCCTGGGTATTGCCACCTAGGCAGTGCCAGCCTGGGCCCCCTGTCACTGACCAAAGGGCAAAGTGGCTCTGCCCAAGAGGAATCTTGACACTGACCACCGGGCACCAGGCAGGGGGCTGGGCCCGATTGTGGGGGAGGGTGGCAATCCCACTGCCACTCTGCAATGGGACTGGGTGACAGAGGGAAGAAGGCCTGTGATCGGGGCTGGCCATTGGGGTTGGATGTTGGGGGGGGGGGGGGGGGGGGGGAAATCAGGAGATTGGGGCTGCGATGGGGGAGGGGATCTAGGCTGGGCCCGGACATGTTCGGCGGGGTGGGGGGGCAGTTATCGGGCCGTGGTGGGGTCAGAGGGCCGGCGATGCGGGGGTTGCAGGCCTGGCCAGCAATTGAGCTGGACAGCGATCAGGACACCAGTAGTGCAGGGCCACTGCTTATGTGCCAATCTTGGTGCTGACAGATCGAAGCATGAACAGTGGCTTGCTCAGCGCTATGCTGCGGCCTAGTGCTATGCTGCCGGCCTAGTGCTATGCTGCGGCCTAGCGCTATGCTGCCGGCCTAGCGCTATGCTGCCGGCCTAGCGCTATGCTGCCGGCCTAGCGCTATGCTGCCGGCCTAGCGCTATGCTGCCGGCCTAGCGCTATGCTGCCGGCCTAGCGCTATGCTGCCGGCCTAGCGCTATGCTGCCGGCCTAGCGCTATGCTGCCGGCCTAGCGCTATGCTGCCGGCCTAGCGCTATGCTGCCGGCCTAGCGCTCTGCTGCCGGCCTAGCGCTATGCTGCCGGCCTAGCGCTCTGCTGCCGGCCTAGCGCTATGCTGCCGGCCTAGTGCTATGCTGCCGGCCTAGCGCTCTGCTGCCGGCCTAGCGCTCTGCTGCCGGCCTAGCGCTATGCTGCCGGCCTAGCGCTCTGCTGCCGGCCTAGCGCTATGCTGCCGGCCTAGTGCTATGCTGCCGGCCTAGTGCTCTGCTGCGGCCTAGCGCTATGCTGCCGGCCTAGCGCTATGCTGCCGGCCTAGTGCTCTGCTGCGGCCTAGCGCTATGCTGCCGGCCTAGCGCTATGCTGCCGGCCTAGCGCTATGCTGCCGGCCTAGCGCTATGCTGCCGGCCTAGCGCTATGCTGCCGGCCTAGCGCTATGCTGCCGGCCTAGCGCTATGCTGCCGTCCTAGCGCTATGCTGCCGGCCTAGCGCTATGCTGCCGTCCTAGCGCTATGCTGCCGGCCTAGCGCTATGCTGCCGGCCTAGCGCTATGCTGCCGGCCTAGTGCTATGCTGCCGGCCTAGCGCTATGCTGCCGGCCTCCCCAACGGGAATAGGCCTCGCTCCCTGATTTTCAGTGTAATCCACGCCAGTGCACTCTGCGTGGGAGATTCATTTTGAAACTCCCGCTGAAAAAAAAGTGAGATTTACTGCAAAGTTTTTACGCAAATTTGACCCTTGGAATTTGTTTGGGAGAATCGCCCCCTGCGCTTTTACAAAGCACCTTTCAAAGCCTCAAAATGTCCCAAGTGTTTTCACAGCCAATGAAATACTCTTTGAAATATAGTGACTGTTGTAATGTAGGGAATGTGGCAGGCGATGTGTGCATAGCAAGCTCCCACAAATGTGATAACGGGCGGGCCATCAGCTTTAGTGATGTTGGGGAAGGGATGAATGTTGGCCAAGCAGGGAAAATTCCCTCATTCTTTCACAGCCACCTGAGAGGGCAGAGGGAGGGGCCCTTGGTTTGACAGCTCATCTCATCTTGACAATGCAGCATTTCCCCTGTACTGGCACCGGGGAGGGATGCAGGGAGGAAGTGTTACCCGCTGGGCCGTGGCTGGAACTGTGAACTATAAAGTGATACTATGAAGCGATCTGCCAAAAAAACCCTACATTTGCACCCGGGTTGAAAGTGAGTTTTTCTTTAAGGGGACAAGACAGCCCAGGACAGGACTGTCGCTCATCCATCCGAGCAGCTCGGGGACTGAGTACTCCTCCACATTTTACTTACAAATGGCAGCAACACACAAAGGGGAGGGTGCACAAGGAGTCCCTGGAATGTCTGCTCAGCCTTCGAGGCCCTCAGGATGTTGCTCTCTGCAGCTTCAATCCTCCACCTCCCCAAACAAATGCCACCTAATCAATATGAAAATGGGGCCGAACAGTAGGACTGGAGTCTTATCCCCTCATGGGTCCCAAGAGAGAGAGCCACCCTGCAACTGATCGATGGCCGGTGTGAAGGAACAACTTGAGGAGAGCAGGGGCTGGGTTGGGGGAGTCAGGGGGAAGACTGTACGGCTGGGACGATGACAGCGGGGTTACTTGTCGTGTGTCCAAACCCAGATCAATGTAAAAACTCACCCAAAGCGGGGACGGCAGACAGGGAGCAGTTGGGGTGACAATTCCAAAGGGGCTTTTGAGTGGGAAGCACTTTCCTTTTACTGACAGCAGGTAATCGGGTAATCAGTTTCCTCTTATTTACCGAGACAAGATCAAAGTACTGCAGTGCTGGAGTCTGAAACAAAAACAGAAAATGCTGGAAAATCTCAGCAGGTCTGACGGCATCTGTAGAGAGAGAATACAGCCAACATTTTGAGCCTGGATGACCCTTTGTTAGAGCGGCTCTGACAAAAGGTCATCCAGACTCGAAATGTTGGCTCTATTCTCTCTCCAAAGATGCCGTCAGACCTGCTGAGATTTTCCAGCATTTTCTGTTTTTGTCCCCTTATTTACTGTAGCTCGCTGGCCAGTCCAAGTTCACCGTACCTGACTGAAGCTGCCTTTCAGTATCGACTTCCTCGCCCTGTGCACCTCCTGATTCTCGTCCTGAGCTGGCACTGTGTGCTCCACCTCTGCCGTCGCCCCAGGGGCCTGGCTCGCCCGCTCAGAGGGCAAACTCCCCAGCTCTGTGGGCAATCTCTGCGTAAAAGTCACAAAAAAAGCAGGGTTTGTTTTTGCGGAGGCAGTATCTTGGAAATGCAATAATTTTGGAACGAAGCAGACTTTAAACCGAATGGCTGCCGGGTTAAAAAACACTAAAATCGAGTGCAAGAAATGTCAGGTCAGACATTTTCCTGTGCCCTCGTCACGCAGAGTCCAGGTTGCCCTGGCGTCGTCCTGACTGTTTATGGGGTAGTTTTTACCCCTCAGCAAGTCTATTACAGCCAATGCTTTGTGAAGTGCGCTCTCTGTTGCATTGGAGGAAATGCAGCAGCTAATATATTCACAGCCAGCTCCCAAAAATACCAATGTGATAATGACCAGGTAATCTTTCTCTGACGTTGATCTGAGATATAAATATTATTAAGAGTTAGGAATAAATATTAGCCAGGACGCCAGAAAGAAATCCCCCACTCTCCCTCAAAATTGTGTCATGAAATTTTGCACCAGGGGCGTCAACTTAACAGCTCATCTAACAGACAGAATCTCCGACAGTGCAGCACTTCCTCAGGACTGCACTGGGAGTCATAGAATCCCTGCAGTGAAGAAAGAGACCATTTGACCCAACGAGCCTGCACCGACAACAATCCCACCCAGGCCCCGTCCCCATAACCCCTGCTAATCTCCCTGACACTAAGGGGCAATTTAGCACGGCCAATCAACCTAACCCGCTCATCTTTGGAGCGTGGGAGGAAACTGGAGCACCCGGAGGAAACCCACGCAGACACGGGGAGGTCATGCAAACATGCACACGGACAGTGCCGCGAGACAGGAATTGAACCCAGGTCCTTGGCGCTGCGAGGCAGCAGGGCTAATCACTGTGCAAGATCTTGTCAGTTGTGGCTCAGTGGGGAGCACTCTCCCATTTGAGTCACGAGATTTAAGTCTGACTCTCGGACTTCAGCCAGTGGGAAATACAGAGAAGGCTTGCGGAGGGGGCAAGTCACTTCTCCTCAGCTCACTCGCCCTCCTCCTCCTTGCAGCCTGGCCAAGGGAGGGCAATCACAGTCGTGATGCAAGTGCACACACGGGGGAACAGGTGGCGGCAAGAGTGTCCTCCATGCCAGCGTGACGCGCAGGCAGAAACCGCCCCCACCGTTCGGTACCTGACTGGCGCTGGACCTGGATATCGACTTCCGTGCTTTGTGGACCTTGGGCTTCTCTTCTGGAGCTGCGATGGGTCTCTGAGCCTCCACTGGGACCGCTGCCACCTCGTTCCCCGTCCGGCCGCTCGGCACACTCAGCAATTTCATGGCCAGGCTCTGAATGGAGTTGGGAGACTTGTTGAGCCCGGTTAGTGTCATCTTAGCCCTGTTGGCCCCCGGAGCCTTGGTGGGGGAGGCGGGGAATGTTTTGGCAGCATGACCTGAGGAGGAAAAACATCAAAACAAGTTAGAAGAGGGCAGGAGGAGGCCGTTCCACACTCCGTGATCTATGCTGCATCTTTTAAGGGCAACCCCACTGGTCCCTCTTTCTCCTTCCTCCGACAAGTTTTGTTTTCCATTGAAGTATTCATCCAATCCTCTTCCGAAAGCTATTATTGAATCTGCTTCCACTACTTTCCACAATTTGCATTAGTATCGCACCTTCCAAGGCATTTTTTAGGGCGGCACGCTGGCACAGTGGTTGGCACTGCTGCCTCACAGCACCAGAGGCCCAGGTTCAATCCCGGGTGACTGTGCGGATTCTGCACATTTTCCCCATGTCTGTGTGGGTTTCCTCCGGATGCTCCGGTTTCCTGCTACACTCCAAAGATGTGCAGGTTAGGTTGATTCGCCATACTAAATTGCCCCTCAGTGTCAGGGGGACTAGCGGGTTAATGCGCAGGGTTACGGGGATAGGGGCTGGGTAGGTTTGTTGCTGGTGCAGGCTTGATGGGTCAAATGGCCTCCTTCAGCAGTGCAGGGATTCAAAGCCACTCCCCCATTTTGACCCTGAGCCATATTAATTTTTAGAAGCATCTTAACAGAGAAAGAAGAGGAGAGGTTTAGGGAGGAAATGCCTAAATTTTGGGGCCTGAGTAACCAAAAGGCAGTGGCGGCGCCAATTGACTGGGGGACACACATGTGGTTGCGTCCCATTTATGCCAACGCGAACGCACACACATGCGAGCACACACATGAACACACACGCGCGCGAACACACACACGCGTGTGGACACGCACGCGCGCGGACACGCACGCGCGCGGACACGCACGCGCGCGGACACGCACGCGCGCGGACACGCACGCGCGCGGACACACGCGCGCGGACACACGCGCGCGGACACACGCGCGCGGACACACGCGCGCGGACACACGCGCGCGGACACACGCGCGGACACACACACGCGGACACACACACGCGGACACACACACGCGGACACACACACGCGAACACACACACACGCGAACACACACACACGCGAACACACACACACGCGAACACACACACACGCGAACACACACACACGCGAACACACACACACGCGAACACACACACACGCGAACACACACACACGTGAACACACACACACGCGAACAAACGCGCAAACACATACACACGCGCAAACACATACACACGCGCGAACACACACACACGCACACACTCCCCCTCCCAAATGTCTGTGTGACATACTTGCAGCCGGGAATAGTTAGTTACCTGAAAGACCCTTGACAGGAAGAGTTCCGGGCTGAGATCCCAGCCGACTTACAGCCACAGCATCAGAGGATGGGCACTCCAAGCCCAGGTAGGGCTCGCCAGATTTACCCTGCGTCTCGCCGCTGGCCGGCTCTTCCCCTCGGGCGCCAACAGCCACCGTGATTTCAGAGTCGGGGGCCCTCACCGCGGTCTCTTGGCTGGTCCCAGAGCCCGGCACCTCTGTGTTATTCTGCAAAGCGATGTTTCCCATCGTGCTTCCAGCGCCCGCCGCGGGTCTCGACAGCTGCCCCAGCTTCTTGGGCGACGGTTCTGCCGCGTCGCCTATCTCTGAAAAACAAAGCCCCAACATGTTTATTTCCTGGGTTGCATTCCACGGCCATCCTCACTGCACATTCGAGAAAGGTAAAGGAAGGGTTGGAGAACACCAGGATGCATGTCCTGGTATGCAAAGATTGAGGTGAGCAACTGAACACATCAAATCATAGAATCCCTACAGTGCAGACGGAGGCCATTTAGCCCATCGAGTCTACACCGACCACAATCCCACCCAGGCCCAATCCCCATTATCCCACGTATTTTCCCTGTTAATCCCCCGACACTAAGGTTGATTTTGATTTATTATTGTCACATGTATTAGCATACAGTGAAAAGTATTGTTTCTTGTGCGCTATACAGACAAAGCATACCGTTCATAGAGAAGGAAACGAGAGAGTGCAGAATGTAGTGTTACAGTCACAGCAAGAATGTCGAGAAAGATCAACTTAATTCGCGGTAAGTCCATTCAAAAGTCCGACGGCAGCAGGGAAGAAGCTGTTTTTGAGTTGGTTGGTACGTTACCTCAGACTTTTGCATCTTTTTCCCGATGGAAGAAGGTGGAAGAGAGAATATCCGGGGTGCGTGGGGTCCTTAATTATCCTGGCAGCTTTTCCAAAGCAGCGGGAAGTGTAGACAGAGTCAATGGATGGTAGGCTGGTTTGCATGATGGATTGGGCTACATTCACGACCTTTGGTAGTTTGTAGTTTTGTAAATTGTCGGGGCAATTTAGCATGGTCAATCCACCTAACCTGCACATCTTTGAACTGTGAGAGGAAACGCACGCAGACATGGGGAGAACTTGCAAACTCCCGGGACGGCACGGTAGCATAGTTGTTAGCAAGGGCGGCACGGTAGCACAGTGGTTAGCACTGCTGCTTCACAGCTCCATGGACCTGGGTTCGATTCCCGTCTTGGGTCACTGCCTGTATGGAGTTTGCACATTCTCCTCGTGTCTGCGTGGGTTTCCTCCGGGTGCTCCGGTTCCCTCCCACAGTCCAAAGATGTGCAGGTTAGGTTGATTGGCCATGCTAAAATTGCCCCTTAGTGTCCTGAGATGCGTAGGTTAGAGGGATTAGTGGGTAAAATATGTAGGGATATGGAGGTAGGGCCTGGGTGGGATTGTGGTCGGTGCAGACTCGATGGGCCGAATGGCCTCTTTCTGTACTGTAGGGTTTCTATGAATTCCCCACAAAGAAAGTGACGCGAGCCGGAATTGAACCCGGGTCCCTGGCACTGTGAGGCAACAGTGCAAACCATTGTGCCACCAAGCCGCCCCTCCATTCCCGGAAGTATTCACAGCTCAGAAACAAGCCATTCAGCCCAACTGTTCCATGCTGGCATTTAAACTTCACACAAGCCTCCTCCTGTCCTTACTTCATCACAATCCCATCAACATGTCCTTCTATTCCTTTCTTCCTTCATGTCCATCCAGCTTCCTTTTGATCAGACCAGTACTATTCACCTCAACCACTCCGTGTGGTACTTAGTTTCATATTCCCACCACTCCCATTGGATTTATTACAAACTATCTTACAGTGTATTGATTCCCCCTTGTTCTGGTCATCCCACTCCAACCCACAAGAATGTCTTTCCTCCGTCTGCCATATTGTATCATCACAGAATCATAGAACCCATTCGGCCTATCGAGTCTGCACCAACCACAATCCCACCCAGACCCTATCCCCATAACCCCACATACTTACCCCAGCTAGTTCCCCTGACACTGAGGGGCAATTAAGCATGGCCAATCAACCTAACCTGCACATCTTTGGAATCGTTTCATAATTTTCAAGACCTCTACACCCCTCAGTCCTCTCTTTTTGAAAGAAGAGTCCCAAGCCTGTTCAATCTTTCCTGATCGGTATAACCTTATGACAGTATAACCTCTCTGCTCACGTGACACGCTCTCCATTTCCCATTATACTTTCTCTCTCTCAAGGCCTCCCTGAACTCCCTCCAATAACTCGACACCATTCATCAACACAGGTCTGGCCTCACCAAGGCCAGGATTAATTTTAATGTTATTCCCTAAAACCTCCCCCTCAAACCTCATCCTGAAATCTCTCCCTCGCCTTTCCCTACTCAAACCTTCCACTCACCTGTTCCTTCTACATGCCTCCTCAAAGCTCCTTCACCCCAAACACCTCCTCCCTCATCAAACCTCTGCCTGCCTCATTCCCTCCTTTGAACTCCCTCTGTCACCCCCTCCTTCGAGCCGCAGATGCTGCCTGTTAAAACCACACCAACAGTTTGAACTATCTCCAGCTCTCTATCCATCTACCTCACATCAGGCACATTGCCATGAAATGCAGATTCTCACCTCTCCTGTCCAATCTCACTCACTTTGCACTTCAACCCACATTCAACCTCATCTGCCACCTCCCTGCCCTTTGACCTGGCTCAGTATGTGGCAAGAGTTCCCAAGGCACTGTTCAGAGTCCTCTGCTCGCTGTGCTGGCCAATAACCCCCCTCTCCACCGACAAAACAGATCACCATGCCTTTCCTCACTGCCGTTTGCAGGATCGCGCTGTGGGCAAAATGGCTGCCAGCTCTGCCAACAGAACAGCGGCCATTTTGAATTGTTTAATCTTACCTTGATTAACTTCACTGGGACTTGTGTCCAGCACCAGGAGCTCTGGCTCTGCTGTGACCTGGTCCGTGCTGTTAGCCTCCCCCTGGATAAAGACAAGTAAAATACCTCAATATATTCCAACAGAAAAACAAACTTCGATTAACACTCCTCAACAGTTCCTCCAACATGGGCCCCTGTTGGGACACAAATGGCTCATCGGAAAGAGGGAATCGTACGGCAGAACTGAGGACGGCTGAGGTGAGGGTGCAGCCTGAGGAGACTGAGGTCTTAGGAAAGGGTGAGGATGAAAACTGAGGAAGAAAAAAGTTTGGGGAGAGGGGGATAGAGGGGGAGCTCCGAGGTGGGGGGGGTGGAGAGGGAGCTCCGAGGTGGGGGGGGTGGAGAGGGAGCTCCGAGGAGGGGGGGGGGGGTGGAGGGGGAGTTCCGAGGAGGAGGGGGTGGAGGGGGAGCTCCGAGGGGGGGGGGTGGGGGTGGTGGAGGGGGAGCTCCGAGGTGGGGGTGGAGGGGGAGCTCCGAGGGGGGGGGTGGGGGTGGTGGAGGGGGAGCTCCGAGGGGGGGGGTGGTGGAGGGGGAGCTCCGAGGGAGGGGGGGTGGAGGGGGAGCTCCGAGGGGGGGGGTGGGGGTGGAGGGGGAGCTCCGAGGGGGGGGGGGTGGAGGGGGAGCTCCGAGGGGGGGGGGGTGGAGGGGGAGCTCCGAGGGGGGGGGGGTGGAGGGGGAGCTCCGAGGGGGGGGGGGGTGGGGGTGGAGGGGGATCTCCGAGGAGGTGGGATCTCAGAGGAGGGGGGTTGGAGGGGAAGGTCCGAGGAGGGGTGGTGGAGGGGAAGGTCCGAGGAGGGGTGGTGGAGGGGGAGCTCCGAGGAAGGGGGGTGGGAGCTCTGAGGAGGGGGGGTGGAGGGGTGGGAGCTCCGAGGAGGGAGGGTGGGGGGGGGAGCTCCGAGGAATGGGGGGGGGGGGCTCCGAGGAATGGGGGGGGGGGGCTCCAAGGAGGGGGGGGGGCACTCCGAGGAGGGGGGATCTCCGAGGAGGGGGGTGGAGGGGGATCTCCGAGGAGGGGGGTGGAGGGGGAGGTCCGAGTGGGGAGGGGGGGGGTGGAGTGGAGAGGAGGTGTGGTGTGGAGGGGGGGGGGTGGAGTGGAGGGGGGGAGTGGAGTGGAGGGGGGGGAGTGGAGTGGAGGGGGGGGGTGGAGTGGAGGGGGGGGTGGAGCGGAGGGGGGGGTGGAGCGGAGGGGGGGGTGGAGCGGAGGGGGGGTGGAGCGGAGGGGGGGGTGGAGCGGAGGGGGGGGTGGAGCGGAGGGGGGGGTGGAGCGGAGGGGGGGGTGGAGCGGAGGGGGGGGTGGAGCGGAGGGGGGGGTGGAGCGGAGGGGGGGTGGAGCGGAGGGGGGGGTGGAGCGGAGGGGGGGGTGGAGCGGAGGGGGGGGTGGAGCGGAGGGGGGGGTGGAGCGGAGGGGGGGGTGGAGCGGAGGGGGGGTGGAGCGGAGGGGGGGGTGGAGCGGAGGGGGGGGGTGGAGCGGAGGGGGGGGGTGGAGCGGAGGGGGGGGTGGAGCGGAGGGGGGGGTGGAGCGGAGGGGGGGGTGGAGCGGAGGGGGGGTGGAGCGGAGGGGGGGGTGGAGCGGAGGGGGGGGTGGAGCGGAGGGGGGGGTGGAGCGGAGGGGGGGGTGGAGCGGAGGGGGGGGTGGAGCGGAGGGGGGGGTGGAGCGGAGGGGGGGGTGGAGCGGAGGGGGGGGTGGAGCGGAGGGGGGGGTGGAGCGGAGGGGGGGGTGGAGCGGAGGGGGGGGTGGAGCGGAGGGGGGGGTGGAGCGGAGGGGGGGGTGGAGCGGAGGGGGGGGGTGGAGCGGAGGGGGGGGGGTGGAGCGGAGGGGGGGGGCGGTGGAGGGGGGAGGTGGAGGGGGGAGGTGGAGGGGGGGAGGTGGAAGGGGGTGGTGGAGGGGGGGAGGTGGAGGGGGGAGGTGGAGGGGGGTGGTGGAGGGGGGGTGGAGGGGGAGCTCCGAGGAGGGGGCGGAGGGGGAGCTCCGAGGAGGGGGCGGAGGTGGAGGGGGAGCTCCGAGGAGGGGGCGGAGGGGGAGCTCCGAGGAGGGGGCGGAGGTGGAGGGGGAGGGGGGGCTCCGAGGAGGGGGTGGAGGGGGAGCTCTGAGGAGGGGGTGGAGGGGGAGCTCTGAGGAGGGGGTGGAGGGGGAGCTCCGAGGAGGGTGTGGAGGGGGAGCTCCGAGGAGGGGATCGATGAGGGGGGGAGGTTTGAGAACATTACCCCTTTCCCTGGTTTCAGGCCTTCCTGCCACTCATAACTCAACTTCACTCCGAGGTACAACCCAGAGAGAAGGTTCCGGCTCTGCTTCCCACATCCCCGTCCCTCTGCTTTCCACACTTTACCCCTTTCAGGTGGAGAAGTTTTATTGTTGAGAGGGTGAGGTGGGCTCGAAGCTGGGCAGTGGGAAGGGGTTAGCGTGACCCAATGCTGTCAGGGAGGGACCGTCACCTGCTTTGAAGACAGAGCCAATGCTCCGCTGCCAAGTCTCTGAGATAAGGTTAGAAACAGCAGCAGCTGAAATGTCGGGAGGTTGTACTAAAGCTGCACTGAACCTTAGTTCGACCACACGGCAAAGGTGCAGCATACAGTTCTGGTTGGCACATTATAAAGAGGACACAGAGAGAGGATTTACGAGGATGATAACAGAAATGTGTGGGTCTATGTGACGAAGGGACCGACTGAGTCTATTTTCTCTTAAAAATAGAAGATCGAGGGTTGATCCAAAAGAGGTCTTTAAAATTATTAAATTCCATAGAACCGAGGAATGATTTACTGTGAATGAAATGGCGAGGGGCCTCGATAGAGTGGATCAAAAGGACCTATCTTCCTGAACACGTCCGAAAGACGTGCTGGTTAGGGTGCATTGGCCGTGCTAAATTCTCCCTCAGAGTCCCCGAACAGGCGCCGGAGTGTGGCGACTCGGGGATTTTCATAGTAACTTCATTGCAGTGTTAATCTAAGCCTACCTGTGAGACTAATAAATAAACTTAAACTTAACTTCACAGAGAGGTCAGTAAGTGTGGATTTGGCAGGTGGATTCGAGAGAAGCAGATCTTTCGCCCAGTGGGAGGGGATCTGGAACTCTACACCGGAAAGGGTGGCAGAAACACTCATCGCATTATCAAATATCTCCCTCTGTGCCCTCCATTATTCGATCTAGAACCACCTCAAAGCGCTGGTTCTACACTCTGACAACATGACATTCACTATCTATCGAATTCTTCCTCAGTGTACCCGAACAGGCGCCAGAGTGTGGCGACTAGGGGAATTTCACACTAACTTCATTGTAAAGCCTACTTGTGACTAATAAATAAACTTTATTTGACAGCTGAGGTGCCATTCTGCTCTCATCTGACACCAGATGCCTCCAGCTGCTGGAGCCATTGGCGATGACCAACAGAAGGAAGCCTGACTGATTCGCACCCACACTCTTCCACCCTCTCCCCCACCCACCACCTCAACCCAGAAGCTGATAAAACACCATTTAACAACTTAAGAACTTAACAACAGAGAGATTTGGACAGGCTGAGTGAGTGGGCGAGGATATGGCAAATGGAGTATAACGTTGATAAATGCGAGGTTATACACTTTGGAGGAAATAATAACAAATGGGATTACTATCTCAATGGAAACAAATTAAAACATGCTACCGTGCAAAGGGACCTGGGGGTCCTTGTGCCTGAGACGCAAAAGCCCAGTCTGCAGGTACAACAGGTGATCAAGAAGGCAAATGGGATGTTGGCCTATATTGCGAGGGGGATAGAATATAAAAGCAGGTATGTCTTGATGCATCTGTACAGGGCATTGGTGAGGCCGCAGCTGGAATACTGTGTGCAGTATTGGTCCCCTTATATGAGGAAGGATATATTGGCATTGGAGGGAATGCAGAGAAGGTTCACCAGGTTGATACCGGAGATGAGGGGTTTGGATTATGAGGAGAGGCTGAGGAGATTGGGTTTGTACTCGTTGGAGTTTAGAAGGATGAGGGGGGATCTTATGGAGACTTATAAGATAATGCGGGGACTGGATAGGGTGGAGGCGGAGAGATTCTTTCCACTTAGTAAGGAAGTTAAAACTAGAGGACACAGCCTCAAAATAAAGGGGGGTCGGTTTAAGACAGAGTTGAGGAGGAACTTCTTCTCCCAGAGGGTGGTGAATCTCTGGAATTCTCTGCCCACTGAGGTGGTGGAGGCTACCTCGCTGAATATGTTTAAAGCGCGGATGGATGGATTCCTGATCGGTAAGGGAATTAAGGGTTATGGGGATCAGGCGGGTAAGTGGTACTGATCCACGTCAGATCAGCCATGATCTTATTGAATGGCGGGGCAGGCTCGAGGGGCTAGATGGCCTACTCCTGCTCCTATTTCTTATGTTCTTATGTAACAGTCAACCGCTTTGCAAAGTATCGCATTTGATCCAATACATCTCTGACAGATGGGATAAAAATGCACGTTTTAAAAATATTTTTCACCTTTCAAGGAAGATTATCATCGAATCCCTACAATGCAGGAGGACATTCAGCCCATCGAGTCTACAGCGACCGCAATCCCACCCAGGCCCTATCCCCGTAACTCCACATATTTACCCTTCTAATACCCTGACGCTAAGGGGCAATTTAACGCGACCAATCCACCTAACCAATCTTTGGAGTGTGAGAGGACACCGGAGCAACCGGAGGAAACCCACGCAGACACGGGGAGAATGTGCAAACTCCACACAGACAGTGACCCGAGGCCGGAATTGAACTTAGGTCCCTGGAGCTGTGAGGCAGCAATGCTAACCACTGTGCCACCATGGCACAGGTTTGGCCTTTACCCATGAGAGTTCAGAATAAAGAGGTGATATTATTGAAACATAAGACCCTGAGGGAGCTTGACAGGGTGGATACTTTGAAGGGTTTTTAAATTCTTAAAGGGGTTGTGGACATCAGTGGCTAGACCAGCATTTACGGGCCATCCCTCATTGCCCCTGAGGTGGTGATGGTGAGTTGAAACGCTGCAGTCCACGTGTGCGTACACTCACAGCACTGTTAGGGGAGGCAGTTCCAGGATTTTGCCCCAACGGCAGTGAAGGAACGATGACACAGTTCTAAATCAGGAATGTGTGTGGATTGGAAGGGAGCTTGAAGGTGATCGTATTCCCATGCATCTGCTACCTTTGTCCTTCTAGAGGGTAGAGGTCACAGGTTTGGAGGGTGATAGCGAAGGAGCCTCCCTTGCCGAGTTGCTGCAGTGCATAGGATGGCACGGTGACAGTGGTTAACACTGCTGCCTCACAGCCCCAGGGTCCCGGGTTCGAATCCCGGCTTGGGTCACTGTCTGTGCAGAGTTTGCACATTCACCCCATTTCTGCGTTTGTTTCCTCCGGGTGCTCCGGTTTCCTCCCACAGTCCAAAGATGCATGGGTTAGGTGGATTGGCCATGATAAATTGCCCCTTTGTGTCGGAGGGCTAGCTAGGGTAAATGCATGGGTTTATGGGGATAGGACCTTGGTGGGATTGTGGTCGGTGCACTCAATGGGCTGAATGGCCTCCTTCTGCACTGTAGGATTCTGACTTGTAGATGGTCCACACGGCTGCAACTGCGCAGCAATGGTGGAGGGAATGAATACTGAAAGGTGTTGGATAGGTGCCAATCGAGTGGGTTGCTTTGTACTGGATGGTGTTGAGCTTCTTGTGTTGTTGGAGCTGTACTCATCCAGGTGGGTATTCCATCACACTCTTGACTTGCGCCTTTTAGATGGTGAACAGGCTTTGGGGAGGTTATAAAATCATAGAATCCTACGGTGTAGAAGAAGCCCATCAAGTCTGCACTGACAGAGTATCTTCCCCAGGCTCTCTCCCCCGCTCTATCCCCATAACACCACACATTTCCCATGGCTAATTCACCTCACCTACACATCTTGGGACATTTGTGGGGCAATTTAGCATGGCCAGTCCCCCTAACCTAAACATCTTTGGTCAGATGGTGAGTTACTCTGCAGAACTCCCAGACTCTGACCTGCACTTAGAAACCCTACAGTGCAGAAGGAGGCCATTCGGCCCATCGAGTCTGCACCGACCACAATCCCACCCAGGCCCTACCCCCACATCTTTACCCGCTAATCCACGCATCTCAGGACTCTAAGGGGCATTTTTTTTTAACCTGGCCAATCTACCTAACCCGCACATCTTTGGACTGTGGGAGAAAACCCACGCAGACACAAGCAGAACGTGCAAACTCCACACAGACAGTAACGCAAGCCGGGAATCGAACCCAGGTCCCTGGAGCTGTGAAGCAGCAGTGCTAACCACTGCGCTACCGTGCCGCCCACTTGCAGCCACAGTGGTCGGTCCAGTTAAGTCTCTCGATAATAGTGACCTTTTATTTATTATTGTCACATGTATTGTTTCTTGTGTGCTGTACAGACAAAACATACCGTTCAGATTATATTGGGGAGAAGGAGAGTGTATGGTTAAGTTTAAAATTTATTTTTTAGTGTCATCAGCAAGCTGACAGTAACATTCAATGAAGTTACTGTGAAAATCCCCTAGTTGCCACACTCCGGCACCTGTACGGGTACACTGATGGAGAATTTGACATGGCCGATGCACCCTAACCAGCACGTTTTTCAGACTGTGGGAGGATAGCAGAGCACCTGGAGGAAACCCTCACAGACACAGGGAGAACGTGCAAACTTCTGAATGACCCAAGCCAGGATTCAAACCCAGGTCCCTGGCACAGTGAGGCAACAGTGCTAACCACTGTGCCACCCCAAGAGGGTGCAGAATATCGTGTTACAGTCGCCACTGGTGTGAAGAGAAATATCCAGGATGTTGACAGTAGACGAGTTAACAATGGCAATGCAATTGAATGTTATGGGGCGATGACTCCTGCTGCTCCCAAATCCTATTTGAAGGGTTGTAAACTGAATTGGGACATGGACAATGCAACGTAGGAAGTTTTCTTATGGGGTTACATTTTAAAACTCTGTAAAGAAAGTGCAGTTTTTAAAAAGCCGTTTAGAGGTACTACATGAAATGGAAGTTTTATTTTGAGTTGAAGAAAAAAAGTGGTCGGAATCCCAAGCTTGCAAGTTTGTCAAATGTACATGCGGGGAGGGGAAAAAAAATTACACAGCAACAAGGCAGCATGTCTATCGCTGGGGTTGGCCGACCTCGCACCCCGAACCCCGGATAACACATATCCCGCAATCAAATAAAGCTACGAGAATCGGTTGACAATCACACTATACTGCGGCCGCCCCACCAGCCTCTGTATAACGCATACCCCACCCGCCGCAGGCAAGGGAAAGCATATCTTACACAGCTTACGGGGTTCTAAAGTAAATCGTCGCTCCCCCGCCCCAAACCATGCATGCAGCATGTCTATACGTTCCAAAAAAACAGGGCAATCGATCGATACATTACATATGTGGAGGGGCACCACGGTCAACAATTCCCTCCACCTCACCCCTAACCATGTATAGCGCAACCTTCCCCGCGATCGGACGGGGAGCCGATGCGCCACCCATCTTGCGGGGTCAGTCCGTCGATCGCCCGTTACCCTCCGCCCCTAACCCGGTATACGGCATTCCCCCGCCAGCGAACGGGGCTGGGGAACCAATGAGCTACACAGGGTCTGGGGTGCCGGCTGTCAATCAGCTCCCTCCTCCCCCCCACTCCGCTTCACAAAAGCGCCCCAGACCCATGGCCGCCGTGGACTCGGAGCCGACGGAGGAGCAAGAAGCGGGGGAGGCGGAAAGGAGAAGGCCCCAGTTTTAGACGTAAGCCGGAATGGAATCTGACGGGGATCGGAGGGGGAGTTGGGGGAAGAGGAGTCCGAGCGGCCCAGCGGAGAGGAGGCGGGGTGGCGGTTTTTAATGGGAAAGTGGAATTCCCTCCCCTCAGCGCCTCTCTCACCTCAGCATCCAGGGAAGCCATGGCTCCCGGCCCGTGACGTCATGGCGCTGCGGCGGGGGCGGGGCCACATCGCGGGAGGGGGCGGGGCCGATCCTTAAAGGGCCAGCGCTCTTAAAGGGGCAGAGACCCCCCTGAACTTCGTTCTCTGCTTCCATGGGACGTGGGCGTCATTGGCATTTGTTGCCCGTCCCTGATTGGTTTTGAAACTGCGTGTAGCCTGATAGGCCATTCCAGAGGATGAGCATCGAACCTGGGAGCAGGAGTAGGTCTTTCGGCCCTTCGATCCTGCTCTGCTGTTCAATATGAGAGGTCACACCACACCAGGTTTAGTCCAACAGGTTCATTTGAAATCACAAGCTTTCGGAGCGCTGCCCCTTCATCAGGTGAAGTGGAGAGAGGCGCGCAGGCACAGAATATATCAGAATGAGGATAGCCTGACACTCAGAGGTAATCAAGACATAAGTATAGACAGTATAGTGCAGTGCTGAATAACACATTTTTACAGGTATTCACAAGTGCTGCTAGATTACCTGTAAAGATCAATTCTCATCTCAGTGCCATATTCCCGCTTTCTTCCCTTGATGCCGTTAAAATCAAAAAAAATCTATCTTTCTTGATTTGAATTGATTTGATTTATTATTGTCACAAGTATTGGTATACAACAAAAAGTTTTGTTTCTTGCGCGCTATATAACAAAGCACACCGTGCATCTTGAATGCACTCAGTGACTTGGCCTCCACCATCTCCCGTGGTAGAGAATTTCACAGGTTCACCACCCACTGGTTGAAGAAATTTCTCCTTCTCCCAGTTTTAAAACGATATACCCCATATCCTGAGACTGTGTTTCCTGCTTCAAGATTCCCCAACCCCAGGCAAAACATCTTCCCTGAATTTATTCTGTCCAGCCTTGTTAGAATTTTATACATTTCCATCAGATTTCATCCCTCTGAATTCCAGTGAATAAAGGCCCAGTTGAATCAATCTGTCTTTGTAGGACCAATCCTGATATTAGCCTACTGCAATGCTGGAGTCACATGTCGGCCAGACCAGGTAGGAATGACAGACTTCCTTCCTGAAAGCAGCATGGTGGTGCAGTGGTTAGCACTGATGCCTCATAGTGCCAGGGACCCGGGTTCAATTCCAGCCTTGGGCCACTGTCTGGAGTTTGCGCTTTTTCCCCGTGTCTGCGGGGGTTCCTCCGGGTGCTCTGGTTTCCTCCCACAGTCCAAAAGACGTGCTGGCTTGGTACATTGGCCATGTTAAATTCTCCTTCAGTGTACCCGAACAGGCACCAGACTGTGGCAACGAGGGGATTATCACAGTAACATCATTGTCATGTTAATGTAAGCCTACAGTAATAAATACATATGATAAAGTTAGCCTGGACCCCAACTTTTTTTGATTTCGGCATTGGAGTAAGCATAATGTGTTTTGCTCCATGTATGACTCAGCTGACCCACCAGGAAGCTTTCATTAAGACAAGCTTTATTTAACAACACAGTTAATATAACAAAAAGAATCACCATAACTGTTTCTAATTGAAAATACTTAAACATGACAAGGTATAATTCTCAACAGCTATCTCTATAGTTCCAATGTAAGCAATAGCCCCACAGACATAAATCTGTCTTCAGACTGAGTTAGCACAAAATACATATTGGCTCACGTAGATGCTAGATTTCCAGCCTTTTAACCCCCCTGGACAGTTGCAGGAATATGGGAGTCTTTTGACTCCCATACAGCTGCCACCAGAGAAGGAGACTTATTTCCTGACAGATCACAGTCTCCAAATCCAGAGAGAAAAAGAGACACAGATAAAGTTACCTCTCTTTAAAGATCCCAAGCAACAACTGACTTTATTTCTCTGTGTAAGCCGAGTCCCACCCAATCACATGGTTTTTCCTGTCAATCAAGCCCTACTCTGAAAAAACCCAGAGGAAAACACTAAAATAACAGGACACCACTTGCCCAGATTTAAACAAACATTTTAGCAATTAAGATCAATTATACTGCTACAGTGACAACATGGAGCTGTCGGTTACAGACAAAGCGGCATCAGTCGAATAGAACTGACTGTTTAAAAAACATCATGCACAAGAAACATGACACAAATCTATTTCATAAAGGCGCAGTAGATTTGATTTATTATTGTCACATGTATTAACATACAGTGAAAAGTATTGTTTCTTGCGCGCTATACAGACAAAACATACCATTCACAGAGAAGGAAACAAGAGAATGCAGAATGTAGTGTTACAGTCATAGCTAGGGTGTAGACAAAAATCAACTAAATGCAAGGTAAGTCCATTCAAAAGTCTGACGGCAGCAGGCAAGAAGCTGTTCTTGAGTCGGTTGGTACGTGACCTCAGACTCTTGCATCTTTTTCCCAAAGGAAGAAGGTGGAAGAGGGAATGTCCGGGATGCATAGTGTCCTTAATTATGCCGGCTGCTTTTCCAAAGCAGCGGGACGTGTAGACAGAGTCAATGGATGGGAGGCTGGTTTGCGTGATGGATTGGGCTGTATGCCTCATCAAATGCTATCCCAGCCTGGCCTGACGCCGTCAATGGGTTAGAACATAGAACAGCACAGAACAGGCCCTTCGGCCCACGATGTTATGCCGAGCTTTATCTGAAACCAAGATCAAGCTATTCCACTCCCTATCATCTGGGTTATGCACATATATACCCAGATCCTCACTGGCACGTTTCAGGCCTTTCGCAACCGGTGGCTGCCACAGGGTTTGGGGCGGACATCATCACTCCCCAGTAATGAAGGTTTGATTTTGTAAGTTTCTTTTGATGTTTTGACATCATTTTATTTCAGTGCCACATCAGGATCTGTCATCCCTATATTTTTTGATCATTTATTTTTGTTTTATTTTTTAAAAAAGAGTATGCCTCGGTCCCTCTGTGCTCCATTTTGAATTGTATCTATTGTTTATAGCTATATATACACTCTCCATGTTTGCCTACCAAAATCACTTCAAATCAAGTGTAGTATCTGTTCTTATCAGTTTAATATCTGATCCATCCCCTATCTGTAGAGCGGCACGGTGGCACAGTGGGTTCGCACTGCTGCCCCACAGCACCAGGGACCCGGGTTCGATTCCCGGCTTGGGTCACTGTCTGTGTGGAGTTTGCACATTCTCCCCGTGTCTGCGTGGGTTTCCTCCGGGTGCTCCGGTTTCCTCCCACAGACCAAAAGATGTGCTGGTTAGATGCTTGGCCGTGCTAAATTCTCTCTCAATGTACCCGAATAGGCGCCGGAGTGTGGCGACTAGGGGATTTTCACAGTAACATCATTGCAGTGTTAATGTAAGCCTACTTGTGACTAATAAATAAACTTTAAACTTCTCTGTGTTGAACATTATCTGTCATTTATCTGCCCATTCCATTGTCAATGTCCTTTTAGAATCATAGAATCCTCACAGTGCAGCAGGAGGCAATTCGCTGCACTGATTCTTCACTCAATCATACCCAGGCTTACCCCATAACCCCCGATATTTACCCTAGTAATCGCCCTAACCTATAAATCTTGGGATACGAAGGGGCAATTCAGCATGGCCAATCCACCTAACCTGCAGATCTTTGGACTGTGGGAGGAAACAGGAGCACCTGGAGGAAACCCACGCAGACACGGGTGGAATGTGCAAACTGCGCATTGATAGTCACCCAAGGCTGGAATTGAACCCGGGTCCCTGGCACTGTGAGGCAGCGGTGCTAACCACCATGCAGTTCATAATACTTCCAAGTTTTGTTTCATGTACAAATTGTGACCTCCACACCCAAGGCGTACATCATAATTCTGTTTTTTTTTTCAATGTCCTTTAGGGAAGGAAATCTGCTGTCCTTACCCAGTCTGGCCTACATGTGACTCCAGAGCCACAGCAATGTGGTTGACTCTCAACTGCCCTCTGAACAAGGGCAACGCGGGATTGGCAATAAATGCTGGCCACCCACTGATGCCCATGTCCCACAAATGAATTATTCTGTGCCAAGAAGACCAAGAGTCCACCACCAACCCCTGGAGAACTCCCATTTCAAACCTTCCTCCAGCCCCAAAAAAAACATCTATTAACCATTCGTGTCTCCTTACTGACAGTCAGCCAATTTTGCATCCAGGTTGCTGCTGTTCCTTTCATTCCATGAGCTATAACTTTACTCACAAGTCTGTTGCGTGGCACTGTACCTTTTGGAAATCCATGTACATCATCCCCATCAACAGCATTACCCTCATCAACCCGTTCTGTCACCTCTTCAAAAACTCCAGCAAATTAGTTAAACATGATCTCCCCGTCAGAAACTCATGCTGGATTTTCTTAATTAACCCACAATTGTCCATGGGACAATGAATTTTGTCCGGAATTATTATTTCTAGATATTACTGAAGTTAATCTGACTGCGCTGTAGTTGTTGGACTTATCGTTATATCCTTCTTGAACCTGGGTGTAACATTTGCAATTCCCCAGTCCTTTGGCACCACCTCTAAGTCTAAGGAAGGCTCTGCAATGTTCACTCTTCCTTCCCTCAGTATCCTTGGATGCATCTCATCTGCTCCTGGTAGCTTATCAACTTCAAGGTTTTTTTCATTCAGTTGTGGGACGTGGGCGTCGCTGACCGGCCAACATTTATTGCCCATCCCTAGTTGCCTTTTTGACAACAGAGTGGCTGCTTAAACCATTTCAGAGGGCAGTTGAGAGTCAACCACATTGCTGTGGCTCTGGAGTCATATGTAGGCCAGACCAGGTAAGGATGGCAGATTTCCTTCCCTAAAGGGATTTAGTGAATCAGGTTGGTTTTTCCGACAATCGACAATGGTTTCATGGTCATCAGATTCTTAATTCCAGATTTTTTTTAAATTGAATTCAAATTCCACCATCTGCCGTGGCGGGATTCGAACCCGGGTCCCCAGAACATTCGCTGAGCTTCTGGATTAATAGTCCAGCAATAATACCACCATCAATTTTAAACCCTACAAGTTTCTCAACACTCTCCCCTTTCACCTGGGTAGGATTTTTCTTTGTGAAAGGTAAAGTCCCAGGTGACCAGAGGATGCTTTGCCCTTTGACAGGGAGAGCCGACTGGTGGTGATTTAACCGGTGGATACCGCACTTCAGGCGAGGTTGAGAAAGCGTGGCCTTTGTGAATAACCTCAGCCGGTACAGGATTTGAGGAAACCCGCACAGATACAGGGCGAACATGCAAACTCCACCCGGACAGTGACCCGAGCCGGGAATCGAACCCGGGTCCCTGGAGCTGTGAGGCAGCAGTGCTAACCACTGAGACGCAAGTGGAACATAAACAACAGCATGGAGTAGTTGGGCCGAATGGCCTGTTGCCGTGTTGTATGTCCAAGGTGATGTAGTTATTGGTGGCAGCTTAACAGGTTTTTTGTTTCTTTATCTGAAACAGTTTGAAAAGCAATGGCATCAGGAGAGGTTCTTCAGTTCCAGTTCCTTCACCATGAGTCCATGACCCTGAAGAAGATGAACCAGCTGCGGATGGAGAAGCGTTTCTGTGATGTGACCATCGTGACGGAGCAGTTGCGCTTCCCCGGGCACCGGGTGGTGCTGGCGGCCTGCTCGCCCTTCCTGAGGGACCAGTTCCTCCTCAACCCGTCCAAGGAGGTGCGGGTGGCACTGAGCGAGGGCGCGGAAATGCTGTCCCGCCTGCTGCTCTCCTGCTACACTGGGGCGCTGCACTTCCCCTTCAAGGAGGTGGTGAACTACCTGACGACGGCCAGCTACCTGCAGATGGACCACGTGGTGGAGGAGTGCAGGCGGGCCCTGTCCAGGTACATCGACCCTCGCATCAAGATCAAGGAGGACGGCGGCGGGCCGGAGCCCCGGGCCCAGTCCCAGGCCCAAATCCAGGCCCAGGCCCAAATCCAGGCTCAGGCCCAAATCCAGGCTCAGGCCCAAATCCAGGCCCAGGCCCAAATCCAGGCCCAGGCCCAAAGAGCGGCCGAGGCTGAGGTCAAGTCAGAGTCTGAGGAGAACGAAGAGGCCGATGACGTCTATGTGATCATCGATACGGACAGCCCGGCGCCAGAACCTTCCGGAAGCCGCCGAGCGGCCTACCCCGACTTCTCCGAGGCGACGGACGACGAAGAGGGCTGTGTCCTGATTGGCAGCGCCTTCCCCAAGGACGAGGACAGCTCGGCCAGCGAGGGGTGCGGGGCGGCCTGTCCCGTCAGGCCCCGCGGCCCCCCCAGCCCCCGAGGAAGCCAGGTCACCGCCCCCTGCCCCCAGCCCATTCACTGCAGCGAGTGTGCACAGGCCTTCCAGCACCCGGAGCACCTGGTGGCCCACATGAAGGCCCACAAGCTCTTCATGTGCCCCAGATGCGGCAAGGTGTTCAGCCAGCGGGTCAACCTGTCCAGGCACGTCCACGTGCACACAGGCATCAAGCCCCACCTCTGCACCATCTGCGGCAAGACCTTTACCCAGAACCGCTCGCTGAAGGACCACATGAACCTGCACAGTGGTGCCAGGCCGCACCACTGTCACTACTGCAACATGAGCTTCGCCCACAAGCCTGCCCTCCGCAGGCACCTGAAAGAACAACATGGCAAGACCACGGCTGACAACTGTAAGTTAGCCCAGCTGAGCATGGGTGGTGCGGACCCCGAGCTCTTGTAGAGGAGACCCTCACTCTGTGGAGTCCCGCTGGGGTCTCCCTCGCTCTGCGTGGACCCTCGCTCTGCGGAATGGTGTTGGCGTTCTCCCTCGCTCTGTGCGGAAGACCAGGGTCAGTGCGTCCCCTCGGTGTGTGGACTTCTCTTGAGCTGTTCCTCTTCCAGAACGGGCCGCATGTTCTCAATGCGGTGGGAGTGACAATTTAGAGAGAGAGAGACTCTCATTTTTATTTCTCATTTTCACAACCTCCTAATATCCCAAAGTGCTTCACAGCCGATCAAATAATCTCTCATTAATAAAACAAAGTGACTGACATGATGTGGGAGAAGCAGCAAATGGTGTGGTAGTGTCCGGATTACCTGTTGATTTTCAGTGATGTTGACAGAGGGTTACAGTCCAGACAAGACAGAGTGGGGTTAGCTGTGGGGTGAGGAGGGGGTAGTTGGGCGGGGGGGGTGGAACTCCCCTACTCCTCTTCCAAACAGTCCAACTGAGAAGGCAGAAAGAAGTTGAGGCCGGAGGGTTGCAGTCTGACATCTGATCTGAAAGACGGCACCTCGGACTGTGTGGCGCTCTCTCGGTACTGCAGAGGGAAGGTCAGCCTGGTAATTTTGTGCTCATGGCGGCACAATGGTCAGCACTGCTGCCTCACAGCGCCAGGTCCCTTTAAAAGCTGGTTTTGTGTCTGTGCTGGAATGTTCAAAATGCAAGCACACAGGGTACACAGATTGCAACATTTGCAACCAGGACCAAGCTTCAGAGTTGCCTTGGTGACAGGCTTTGCAAGCTTTTGAATTTTGACAGCCTATCAGTTTAAAGAAGACACTCGGCTGTCAGGAACCTATCAAGTTTGTATTTGCTGTTGTTGACAACATTAGACCAATCCTGGTGTGAGAAAGTTGATTAGGTCATCACAGTTATAAAGAGGAACTCAACTGTCTGCCACCAGTTGTTCAACTCGAGGGCTACCACCTCTCAACACCTAAAGAGGGAAAGAGCAAGTCCCTATCAGCTTAAAATATTTCTTAAGAGAACTCTCCATCTATCTAACGAAGGGTACCAAATCCGAAAGAGCTTACAGACAGGGGAATTGACAGAAGAACTCCAAAGGTTTTCCAAAGCCAAAACACCTGGTTGTATATTACTTGAGAGTGACTAAATTATTATATTTTTTGTTAATGAAAGAACCTTGTATTTATTTGAACAACATTCCAGTAGAACCTTACTTTAATCGATATGTTACTTGTTTAGTTAAAGTTCCCGGTTAAATAAATAACTTGTTAATTATTGACTGAAAGTGAGTGTCAGGTATTTCTGTTAATGAAGCTCTAAACGTTAATGAAGAATAGTTAACACCTTCTCAAACACTTTTAACAGATTACGAAGCGGGGTATTCCTCTTTGGGAGATTCAACGTGGCTTCTCAAAGCCTCTCCACCATCCATAAGGCACAAATCAGGAGTGTGATAAGTCAAGGAGTGTGTCAAGTCAGGAGTGTGTCAGGAGTCTTTGTCTCTTCACTGGACACAGGTGAGGTCCCAGACGATTGGAGGATAGCAAATGTGGTCCCGTTATTTAAGAAGGGTAGCAAAGATAACCCGGGTAATTATAGGCCGGTGAGCTTGACGTCCGTGGTAGGGAAATTGTTGGAGAAGATTCTTAGAGATAGGATGTATGGGCATTTAGAATTGAATAATCTCATTAGCGATAGACAGCATGGTTTTGTATGAGGGAGGTCATGCCTCACAAATTTGGTTGAGTTTTTTGAGGAGGTGACAAAAACGATTGACGAAGGAAGGGCCGTGGATGTCGTCTATATGGATTTTAGTAAAGCGTTTGACAAGGTCCCTCATGGCAGGCTGGTGCAAAAGGTTAAATCTCACGGGATAAAAGGTGAGCTAGCTAGATGGGTGGAGAACTGGCTTAGCCATAGAAGACAGAGGGTAACAGTGGAGGGGTCTTTTTCCGGTTGGAGGTCTGTGACTAGTGGTGTTCCACAGGGCTCTGTACTGGGACCTCTGCTGTTTGTGATATATATAAATGATTTGGAGGAAGATGTAGCTGGTGTGATCAGTAAGTTTGCGGACGACACGAAGATTGCTGGAGTTGTGGATAGTGATGAACATTGTCAGAGAATACAGCAGGATATAGATAGGCTGGAACATTGGGCAGAGAAATGGCAGTTGGAATTTAATCCAGATAAATGCGAAGTGATGCATTTCGGTAGATATAATGTAAGGGGGAGTTATACAATAAATAGCAGAACCATCAGGAGTATAGACACACAGAGGGACCTGGGTGTACAAGTCCACAGATCCTTAAAGGTGGCAGCACAGGTGGAGAGGGTGGTGAAGAAGGCATATGGCATGCTTGCCTTTATTGGACGGGGCATAGAATATAAAAGTTGGCATACGATGTTGCGGCTGTATAGAACGATGGTGAGGCCACATTTGGAATACTGCATCCAGTTCTGGTCGTCACACTACCAGAAGGACGTGGAGGCTTTGGAGAGAGTACAGAAAAGGTTTACCCGGATGTTGCCTGGTATGGAGGGGCTTAGCTATGAGGAGAGATTGGGTAAACTGGGGATGTTCTCCCTGGAAAGACGGAGGATGACGGGCGACCTAATAGAGGTGTATAAAATTATGAAGGGCATAGATAGGGTGAACAGTGGGAAACTTTTTCCCAGGTCGGAGGTGACGAACACAAGGGGTCACAGGTTCAAGGTGAGGGGGGCAAGGTTCAGCACAGATGTCAGGGGGACATATTTTACACAGAGGGTGGTGGGGGCCTGGAATGCACTGCCAAGCAAGGTGATTGAGGCGGACACGCTGGGATCGTTTAAGGCTTATCTAGATAGCCACATGAACAGACTGGGAATAGAGGGATACAAACAAATGGTCTAGTGGGCACATGAGCGGCGCAGGCTTGGAGGGCCGAAGGGCCTGTTCCTGTGCTGTATTGTTCTTTGAAACTCTCCATTTCTCTGGGTGAGTGGTGCTCCAACAAAGAGCTTGACTCAATCTAAGATAAAGCATCCCACTTGCTGAACTCCCCATCCACCACCTTAAACATTCAGTCTCTCGAGCACCGGTGCACAGTGCTAGCAGTGTGTGCTCTATAAATCATCACGCGGCAACTCACCAAGGACCCTACGACAGCATCTTCCAAACCCACGAGTTTAACCACCTAGACGTTAAGGACAGCAGGCACAAAGGAACATCAGCACCTATTAGCCACACACCATCCTGACTTGGAAATACATCTCTGTCACTTCCATCATCATTAAAACCCCCTCCCCAACCTCACCACAGGGACTGCAGCGATTCGAGAAGGTGGCTCCCCACCACCTTCTCAATGGCGATTAGGAGTGGACAACAAGCTCTCCCGTGAATACATTTTTAAAAACTGATCTCAGACTTCCACCGTCCAATTAGCTCAGATTTGGTTGATCTTATAGAGACCATTCGGGAATCAATTCTATCCCAATGCCTCCTTCTTCATTGCATTTCTTGGAAGGCCCTGTTGGAGGAGTGCGATTATTGGTCTCAGTTATTGCAGTGTTCAATTTCTCCCATTTTTGATTATGTGGTCTGTTTACTACTGGTGCTCACTATGCTTGATTGGTTAAGCCTGGCTGTGGACTCAGAGAAAAATGAAGAAATGGGAGAAAGAGCTGGAAGCCATAGCTGGAAGAGACATTGTAAAGCACTGTGAATAAAGTTCCTACACACATATAAGCTGGTGTGTCATCTCTACATAGAAACAAGACATAACATCGAATCACAGAATACTACAGTGCAGAAGAAGTCCTTCGGCCCCTCGGGTCTACACCAATGCATGAATGGCCCTGACCTGTCCACCTAATCCCACTTGCCAGCACTTGGCCCATAGCCTTGAATGTTATGGCGTGCCACGTACTCATCCAGGTACTTTTTAAAAGGATGTAAGGCATTCCGTCTTCACCAACCTCCTAGGCAGCGCATTCCAGACCGTCACCACCCTCTGGGTAAAAAGGATTTTCCTCAAATTCCCCCTAAACCTCCCACCCCTCACTTTTAACTTGTGTCCCCTCGTAACTGACCTGTCAACTAAGGGAAACAGCTGCTCCCTATCCACCCTGCCCAAGCCCCTCATAATCGTGAACATCTCAATCAGGTCGCCCTTCAGTCTTCTCTGCTCCAGAGAAAACAACCCAAGCCTATCCAACCTCTCCTTATGACTTAAATGTTCCTCCCAGGCAGCATCCTGGTGAATCTCCTCTGCACCCACTCCAATGCAATCACATCCTTCCTACAAGTACAACATGCACAACAGTTATTGTAATCCACCGTTATAGTTCCATCCATCCTCCTATTATTATTATTAAATAATTATTAAATAATTATTAAATTAGAAAGAGTGCAGAAGAGATTTACTCGGATGCTACCGGGACTTGATGGTTTGAGTTATAAGGAGAGGCTTGATAGATTGGGACTTTTTTCTTTGGAGCGTAGGAGGCTTAGCGATGATCTTATAGAGATCTATAAAATAATGAGGGGCATAGATCAGCTAGATAGTCAATATCTTTTCCCAAAGGTAGGGGAGTCTAAAACTGGAGGGCATAGGTTTAAGGTGAGAGGGGAGAGATACAAAGGTGTCCAGAGGGGCAATTTTTTTCACACAGAGGGTGGTGAGTGTCTGGAACAAGCAGCCAGAGGTAATAGTAGAGGCGGGTACAATTTTGTCTTTAAAAAGCATTTAGACATTTACATGGGTATGATGGGTATAGAGGGATATGGGCCAAATGCGGGCAATTGAGACTAGCTTAGGGATTTTAAAAAAAGGGGGCATGGACAAGTTGGGCCAAAGGGCCTGTTTCCATGCTGTAAACCTCTATGACTCGCCACCAATATTGAGTGTTGTGTTGGTGGGGACTGGGAGTTCACACTTCTCTGATCAAAAGAAACCCCTCTTGTAAAACCACACACAGAGAGCTCTTTTCTCATTTGTGTTTAGGCACTGACAGTTCAAACTTTAATCCTATTATTTCTTCTCCCCAGCCTTTTAGTATTCGAGATGTGAGGACCCACAATTTTTCTTCTACTTCGGATCTTTCCACAATGTTCATGATGAAACAAAATCCCAACTCACCGCCAGTTTGCTTTTTGTTATGTACTAACTACATTCGGGCTGTGGGTGTTACGCAAACAGTAAAATATATGGTTTGCACATGTTGATTCAAACTAACAACAACAGATTTATTAAAGGAGCCTGGACAGAGTACAAACTGAAACTAAAAGAGCAGTCTGTACAACACCCTCATGACATCATCATCAAATCATGTGATCAGCTCTTAAAGCAATCTGCAACCACTTAAATACATAACAGAGGTGAGTACTGATGGATCATAGCACTGTGAAAGATGCCTTTGTTGCAATGAGATATGCATGCTCTCAAAGTCTTGCTATGTACGATCAGTGAGCAACCTTGAGTGTGGTCCAGACCAGGTTCATGGGTTGGAGTTTAAGAATCGAGAGTCCATTCAAGCACTGCGTTGGGACTTGGAACCTGGGGAGGTGATGGTTTCGTGGTATTACCACTAGATTATTAATTCAGAAACTCAGCTAATGTTCTGGGGACTCGGGTTCAAATCCCACCATGGCAGATGATGGAATTTGAAATCAATAAAAAAAATCTGGAATTAAAAATCTATTTATGACCATGAAACCATTGTCGGAAAAACCCATCTGGTTCACTAATGTCCTTTAGGGAAGGAAATCTGCCATCCTTACCTGATCTGGCCTACATGTGACTCCAGAGCTGCAGCAATGTGGTTGACTCTTAACTGCCCTCAGGCAACTGGGGATGGACAATAAATGCTGGCCAGCCAGCGACGCCCATGTCCGACCAACGAATTTTTAAAAAATTGACGCAAATTGTTGTGATCCAAAGGGAAGCCATTTTAAACCAAAACAAGTATGTTTTGGTTAATTGCAGGATAGGGTGGGTAATTGGTGGCATGTTCAATTGTTTGGTTTTTGACTATGTGTAAAATTCCACCGATCGTGAAGTGCTGATTTTATTGTTAACTGTGTCAGGATCTGGTGATTGATCTCTACACATCGACAGATGGTCAGTTCATCTTCATCAGTACAACTTCAAGGTGGCAGACTCACCAAACGGAGAGCTGACATGTTTGGTCACACTACAATTACCGCAGAGTGTTAGCAGTAGTGAAACCAGGCACGGCATTGATTGGGTGATCAAGCACTGATTGATTGATTGGCGATAATCAAGAGACCGCCCAAAAGGGCGCAAAACCAATGAGGGATAAAAGGTGCTGCACAACAGAAGAATCTCTCTCACGAAAGTCAACAACGGTGACCATCGCCAGCAACTACCACCATGAGGAGAGCCACCACACCAACAACGGAAGGAAGACCAGAGCCAGAGTATCAGACCAGACTGAAGGACCAGACTACGTCGGGGACTCCAGAGACTAACACACGGAAAGAGGCCAATATCTGCCTGGATACTTGCCAGTCGCGCAGAAGTTAAGTCAAGGTCTAGTATTGAGCTTGAACTTTAGTATTCTGTAAATAACTTAGTATTGATCATGTGGGTGATTAATATAAATTGTGTGTGTGAATAAATATTCCTATACTAACAAGAATCATAGAATCATAGAATCCCTACAGTGCAGAAAGAGGCCATTTGGCCCATCGTCTCTGTACCAACCACAATCCCACCTTGGCCCCGTTCCCATAACCCCACGTATTTCCCCAGCTAATCCCCCGACACTAGGGCCAATTTAGCATGGTCAATCCACCGAACCTGCACATCTTTTGGACTGTGGTAGGAAACCAGAGCGTCCGGAGGAAACTCACGCAGATACAGGGAGAATGTGCAAACTCCACACAGACAGTGACCCAAACCAGGAACTGAACCCGGGTCCCTGGCGCTGTGAGGCAGCAGTGCTAACCACCGTCACCGTGCCACCCAGAAGTCAACTCGCAGTTCTTTGTCCACCGTATAAGAGTTAAAAACAGACTAATTAATAGTATGGGTATTATTCCCCCTCAAAAAGCCATACTCGACTCAAAATGTGAATGTGATGCTGCCAGACCTGTGGGGTTATTCCAGCATTTTATTAGAAATGGGACGCTGTCTGGTTGACTCGATGGCACTATTCACACGTACACACGAATAGGCCATTCCGCTCCTCGAGCTTGCTCCTCTGGACAAAATCATGGCTGATCTGATTGTGGCCTTCTCACTACTTTTCTGTCTACCTATTCTCCCTCCCAGCACCCCCCCCCCCCGCCCCACTGCTTTTTAAATTTGATCATGGGGTGTGTATGGGCACCACTGCCTAGGCTAGCATTATCTGTTATGAAGCAGAGGTTGATACCCCCTCTGAGAAATAACACCTTACAATTCAAAGAGGAGTACCTCACCTCATAATCTGTTAAAAGTGTGTGAGAAATAGTAAGAACTGCCCTTTATGAACTTTTAGTGGTTAAATCAGAATAACTACCTATTATTCTAATGGGATGCTGTTTAGATAAATACAATTCCCACTTATTAACAAAAAAAATAGAATTTTAGTCACTCCCTAAATTACAACCAGGTTTGTCATCTCCCGGGATCTTTGGTCTTCTTTGCTATCGAGATAAGGCTTTCTTTTAAGACATAAATGAGGCCATGAGAACAAATACTAGCCAGTTTCTAAGTTTACACAGTTTTTTTAATGGGCAACCCAGTGGTTAGCACTGCTGTCACACAGCGCCAGGGGCCCGGGTTTAATTCCCAGCTTAGATCACTGTCTGTGCAGAGTCTGCACGTCCTTTGATTTTTTAAAATTTGATTTATTATTGTCACATGTATTAGTATACAGTGAAAAGTATTGTTTCTTGCATGCTATACAGATAGTTCTGCCTGTGTCTGCGTGGGTTTCCTCTGGGTGCTCCGGTTTCCTCCCACAGTCCGAAAGACGTGCTGGTTAGGTGTATTGGCCGTGCTAAATTCTCCCTCAGTGCACCCGAACAGGCGCCGGAGTGTGGCGACGAGGGGATTTTCACAGTAACTTCATTGCAGTGTTAATGTAAGCCTACTTGTGACACCAATAAATAAACTTTAAACTTATATCTCCAGCTTAGAAACAGTACAAGCCAGTTTCCAAATTTTTACAAGTTTCTTGTGGGTCGTCTTTTGAAACTCCGGCGCTGCTTCTGGTCGGCCAGCCAGGAGCTCGGGGTTTGCGGGCGCGCCCCCTCCTCCCACCCGGAATTTCGGTCGGCCACCCGCCGGGGACTGCGGCAATTCGGAGCTGCCGCCGCTCCGCTGGTGAGTCCGGGGGGAGTAACCGGGGAGGGAGGAGGGTAACCGGGGACAGGGGACCCACCCGGGCATCACCCCCTCCTCTCCGGAAGGCGCCCATCCCTTTAATCACCCCCCCACTTCCCACTTCCTTAAAGGGACAGCATCCATCCCTCCTTTGGGCCGGCCGTTTATTATGATGTGGCGAAATTGGGTGCTGGACCCTTTAAATATCTTAAAGGGGCATCGACCACCCTGCTCTGCAGACTGTTTGGGGGGGAGGGGGGTGAAATGGAGAAGAATCAGATGCTAGCCCCTTTAAATGTTGGTGTCTTAAGGGGGCAGTGCTCTCCCTGCTGGGCTGGTCGCTTCAGGTGTGGGAAAGAGAGGGTTGGGGGGATGCTACTCCTGTTAGATGTTAGCATCTTAAAAGGGCAATGATATCTTCTTTGGGGTGTCAAAACAGCCGATGTTGGTCCCTTTAATTAAAGGGACAGTGCCATTGTTGTGCAGTGCAGGCAACCTCTGGGGGGGAGGGAAGAAGGGGTGCGTAGGGAGCTTAGGGTTCAGCTCGGCCCCTCAGCACATCTCTCTGATTTACTTTTTAAATTGTTTGGTGTGGATTTCCTGGGTTCTGGCGGCTGGGCTCGGGTCGATAGGAGAAGTGGTCCCAGAAGCTGCTCCACACAGGGAGGCAGCACTGATCAAAACATATTGAGTGGATTGTCGATGGTCCCTCGCTTCCCGGATTATCCCTTCCCAAGCACCATTCCACCATCCTCCTCAATTCATTCATTTTATTTTATACCCTACAATGCCTTTCGGCCCATCGAGTCTGCACCCACTTTCCGAAAGAGCATTCTCTCTATCCCTGTAACCCAGCACATTTACAATAGAATCCTTACAATTTTCCTTCACTCTGTGCCTGGCAAAACCCTGGAATTAAACCTTTGCGTCACCTGCCCTCTTGGGTCAACGTTAATAGTTGCATTAAAAGATAAGCAAGGGAGATAACTGATGAAAAAAATCATGTTCTCGTTTGCTGTTTGTGGAATCTTGCTGTGTATTGTGAATTGGCTGCTGTATTTTGCCTGGAGTTGAACAGTTACTGCACCTGATACTTTCAGACCCTAGGGGTTAGATACAGAGTAAAGTTTCCTCGACACTGTCCCACCAAACACTTCCAGGACAAGTACAGCACGGGGTTAGATACACAGTAAAGCTCCCGATACACTACCCCTATCAAACAGTCCCAGGGCAGGTACAGCACGGCGTTAGATAAAGAGTAAAGCTCCCTCTACCTTATTATAGAAAGGACATTATTAAACTAGAAAGAGTACAGAAAAGATTTACTAGGATGCTACCGGGACTTGATGGTTTGAGTCATAAGGAGAGGCTGGATAGACTGGGACTTTTTTCTCTGGAGTGTAGAAGGCTGAGGGGTGTTCTTTTAGCGTCTATAAAATAATGAGGGGCATAGATTAGATAGTCAACATCTTTTCCCAAAGTAGGGGAGTCTAAAACTAGAGGGCATAGGTTCAAGGTGAGAATGGAGAGATACAAAAGGGTCCAGAGGGGCAATTTATTCACACAGAGGGTGGTGAGTATCTGGAGCAAGCTGCCAGAGGTAGTAGTCAAAGCGGGTACAATTTTGTCCAGTGCAGCGACAATGCAACCCAAGCAACATCCTGAACCTTGGATCTCTCTTTCCCCTTTCAGCTGGGAGAATAATGGCGACGGGGAAGCTGCTGAGATTCCAATTCCCTGAGCACGATGGGGTGACGATGAAGAAGATGAACGAGCTGCGGCTGGAGGAGTGGTTCTGCGACGTGACCATTCTGGTGGGCGGGCTGCGCTTCCCCGGGCACCGGGTGGTGCTGGCGGCCTGCTCGCCCTTCCTGAGGGACCGCTTCCACATGAACCCCTCGCAGGAGGTGCAGGTCTTCCCCATGGCCGCCTCGGAGGTGGTGCTGCAGCTGCTACTGTCCTGCTACACCGGGCGGCTGGAGTTCCCGTTCCGGGACATTGTGGACTACCTGACGGCGGCCAGCTGCCTGCAGATGGAGCATGTGGTGGAGAAGTGCCGGCAGTCGCTGTCGCCCTGCGTGGCTTCGCTGATCACCGAAGAGGGAGAGGGGGAGGGGCGGCCCGGCACCCCGCAGATTGCCAGCTCCTCGGAGCGCCTGGCGCCCGAGCCCGAGAGCCTGCCCGGCTGGCCGGCGGGCAAGTCCGCAGTGGTCGGAGGCGAGCCGGTGAAGGTGGAATCCGAGCCGGCGCCCCCAGCTCTCCCCGGCGAGCAGGAGGGCACGGCGCCCGCCGCTGCCTACCTGGAGACGGACTGCCGCATTCACTCCACGGTGGAGGCCAGCCGGAGCTGCGAAGGGGTCGGCGCCTCAGGCTACCCAGAGCGCGCCAAGGCCGAGGGGATGGAGGACGACGGGTTCGTGGTGGTGCAGGAGGAGCTGCAAGAGGAGGAAGACTACGAGAGCTCGGCCAGCGAGGAGTACCGCAGCGGCGGCTTCTACGGCAGCTTCTACCGGCCGGGCGAAGAGCCGACGGCGGCAGGCGCCAGGGCGGAGGTGCCCGGCCGCCCCGAGCCGGCGCGCTGCTCCGAGTGCGGCGCCCCCTTCGAGCACCGCGAGCACCTGGCCGCCCACATGGTGGTCCACAAGCTCTACATGTGCCTGCTGTGCGGCAAGGTCTTCAAGAAGAACGCGCGGCTGGCCCAGCACATCAACGTGCACACCGGCTTCAAGCCGTACTGCTGCGCCATCTGCGGCAAGACCTTCACGCAGAACCGCTCGCTCAAGGACCACATGAATGTGCACAGCGGCGACTCGCCGCACTGCTGTAACTACTGCGACATGCGCTTCACCCACTACAACACCCTGCGGGTCCACCTGCGCGACCAACACGGCAAGACCACCGGCAAGAACTCCACCGAGAGCAAGCTGGCCGAGATCAACGTGATGGTGCCCTAGCCCATGGTGGTGGTGGGGGGGGGGGCGGAAGTGATGAAGGGTGTGGTGTAGAGTGGGGGGGGGGGGGTCCGTGACTTGCAGACGTAACAGACGCATCCTGAAAATGCCACCTCTCTCCTGCAAAGACACACAGCCACTGCACCCTTTCTGCCACCTTTACCCAAACACCTTCTCCCGCTTCTAGTGCCCTGTCAGTTTAGGCACAGGTTGCGAGCGGAGGACGCCAGCTGCCCGTTTCCCCCCCCCCCACCCCCCAATCCCACAAAGTTACCATTACGACTCACTCCCTGAGGCTCCGAGAGTGTGATCTTCCAGCCTGTAACAGGTTATAGACTCTCCCAGTGATCTTCCCACTGGCCACTGAGACTTTGCAGTATCCCGCGCCCGAGGAACAGAAGGAGACCATTCTGCCCATCGGGCAATGCTGGCTCTTCAGGAAAACTGTTCAGTTTATCCCACTCTTTCCCTATCACCCTTTTATCCTCCCCCACCATCCCTGCACCCCCTGCTCAGTGATTTATCCAATTTGCAGAAATTATAAACATTTACAGAATGGAAGGAGGCCCTGCAGCCCATCATTTAGCTCCTGGCCCTGCAGCGAATTCCCCTTTTCCAGCTTTGTAAGGTTGCAGAACCTGAAGTGCAGATCCAAATACTTTTCAAATGTTAAAGAATCAAATTCCCATTTATCTCCTTCCGCCGCCCTTTTGGTCCGTGCATTCCAGGTCAAAGCAACTTGCTGCCTGAACTACCATCTCCCCATGTCACCTCCGGCTCTTTTCCCAGTGACTTCCAACAGATGCTGCCACCGGAAATGGTTTCTCCCCTTTACTCTAAATCAAAACGATTCGCGATTTTGAAAGCCACTGTTAAATCTCTGCCGCACCTTCTCTGCCTCCAGAAGAACAGCCCCACCTTCACCAGTCTCTTCACATAACTAAGTTGTTCGTCCCTGCAATTCTTGTAGATCTCCTCTGCTCCCTCCCGCCCCCCCACTACCCTCCAAGACCCTGATATCCTTCCCAGTCTGCAGTGCCCGAACTGGACACAGTCCTCCAGCTGGGGCCAACTTGTATTCTGTACAGAATTGGCATAATATTTCTGCTGCCAAATCACTTCACGATGAGAGATGAACAACTAACTGACCCTGGTTAGTAGAGGACCCAGTCTGTCTGCTGCCCTCCAGACACAGAATGACCTGTGTACTCCCAATAACCCTGCAACTCCACCTTGTCTTTTTGCATGCTCAGCTCCCGATCACCCTTGTTACATTTTAAAGATCGAATGTGTAATGTTGAAGCAGTTTTGTCGTGGTTGCTCAATTCGTCTCCGGGGAAAATATTGGGCACGACATTTGACAGCTTATCGAATTAAAACAAATTTCACAATCACACTTGTTGCCTGATAAATCTGTCAACAAATGAGTTTCCTTTGCACAGAACTCGGGAGAGGAGCAGAATTGTTGGTAATCTCAAAAACGGTGGAAACAGTGATTTAGCAGTTTGGATCAGGAATTGGCTGAGAAGACAGAGGGTGGTGGTTGATGGGAAATGTTCATCCTGGAGTTCAGTTACTAGTGGTGTACCACAAGGATCTGTTTTGGGGCCACTGCTGTTTGTCATTTTAATAAATGGATAAAGGCGTAGAAGGATGGGTTAGTAAATTTGCGGATGACATAAAGTCGGTGGAGTTGTGGACAGTGCGGAAGGATGTTGCAGGTTACAGAGGGACATAGATAAGCTGCAGAGCTGGGCTGAGAGGTGGCGAATGGAGTTCAATGCGGAAAAGTGTGAGGTGATTCACTTTGGAAGGAGTAACAGGAATACAGAGTACTGGGCGAATGGTAAGATACTTGGTAGTGTGGATGAACAGAGGGATCTGGGTGTCCATGTGCATAGATCCCTGAAAGTTGGCACCCAGGTTGATAGGGTTGTTAAGAAGGCGTACGGTGTGTTAGCTTTTATTGGTAGAGGGATTGAGTTTCGGAGCCAGGAGGTCATGTTGCAGCTGTACAAAACTCTGATGCGGCCGCACTTGGAGTATTACGTACAGTTCTGGTCGCCACATTATAGGAAGGATGTGGAAGCATTGGAAAGGGTGCAGAGGAGATTTACCAGGATGTTGCCTGGTATGGTGGGAAGGTCTTATGAGGAAAGGCTGAGGGACTTGAGGCTGTTTTCGTTAGAGAGAAGAAGGTTAAGAGGCGACTTAATAGAGGCATCCAAAGATGTGCGGGTTAGGTTGATTGGCCATGTTAAATTGCCCCTTAGTGTCCTAGGATGCGTAGGTTAGAGGGATTAGCGGGTAAAATATGTAGGGGTAGGGCCTGGGTGGGATTGTGGTCGGTGCAGACTCGATGGGCCGAATGGCCTCCTTCTGCACTGTAGGGTTTCTATGACTTCTATGACTTCTATGATTAGATAGGGTGGACAGTGAGAGCCTTTTTCCTCGGATGGTGATGGCTAGCACGAGGGGACATAGCTTTAAATTGAGGGGTGAGAGATATAGGACAGATGTCAGAGGTAGGTTCTTTACTCAGAGAGTAGTAAGGGCGTGGAATGCCCTGCCTGCAGCAGTAGTGGACTCACCAACATTAAGGGCATTTAAATGGTTATTGGATAAACATATGGATGATATTGGAATAGTGTAGGTTAGAGGGGCTTTAGATTGGTTTCACTGGTCGGTGCAACATCGAGGGCCGAAGGGCCTGTACTGCGCTGTAATGTTCTATGAAACAGGATTATTGGAAATCTCAAAATGTGTGTGATCAGGATTGTAACTGGTTTCAAACATGGTGGGAACAGAATTGTAACTGATTTCAAACACGGTGGGACCAGGATTGTAACTGATTTCAAACATGGTGGGACCAGGATTGTAACTGATTTCAAACACGGTGGGATCAGGATTGTAACTGATTTCAAACACAGTGGAACCAGGATTGTTACTACTCTCAGACACAGGACAGGATTGTTGTGAATTTCAAATGAGGAGAAATGTTCTTAATAATCTACAACACAGAACACGTATGTTATTAATCTCAGAGAGGAAGTCTCACAACACCAGGTTAAAGTCCAACAGGTTTATTTGGACACAGGATTGTTACTAATCTTAACTTCTGTGATAACTTCTATGTACTCACCATTGAATCCCTACAGTGCAGAAGGAGGCCAGTCGGCCCATCGAGTCTGCACCCACGACAATCCCACCCAGCCCCTATCCCCGAAACCCAACATATTTACCCTGTTAATCCCTCTAACATACACATCCCGGGACACTAAGGGGCAATTTAGCATGGCCAATCAACCTAACCTGCACATTTTAAGTTTTTTTAAGTTTATTTATTAGTGTCACAAGTAGGCTTACATTAACACTGAAATGAAGTCACTGTGAAAATCCCCTACTCCACACTCCTGCGCCGTTTGGGTACACTGAGGGAGAATTTAACATGGCCAATGCACCTAACCAGCACATCTTTTGGACTGTGGGAGGAAACTGGAGCACCCGGAGGAAACCCCCACAGACACGGGGAGAACATACAGACAGTGACCTGAGCTGGGATTCGAACCCAGGTCCCTGGCGCTGTGAGGCTGCAGCGCTAACCCCTGTGACACCCTTTAAACTGTGGGAGGAAACCGGAGAACCCGGAGGAAACCTACAGGACAGGATTGTTACTAACCTCTGACACAACACGATTGTAATTGATCTCAAACACAGAACAGGATTGTTACTCATCTTACACAGCAGGATTGTTAAGGACTACATGGTGGCACAGTAATTAGCACTGCTGCCTCACAGCGCCAGGGACCCAGGTTCGATTCCCAGCTTGGGTCACTGTGTGGAGTTTGCACGTTCTCCCCCGTGTCTGCGTGGGTTTCCTCCGGGTGTTCCGGTTTCCTCCCACAGTTCAAAGATGTGCGGGTTAGGTGGATTGGACATGATAAATTGCTCCTTAGTGCTGGGGGGACTAGCAAGGTTGCAGGGATAGGGCCTGGGTGGGATGGTTGTTGGTGCAGGCTCGATGGGCCGAATGGCCTCCTTTGTACTGTCGGGATTCTGTAGGGCTTCTAAGCTCAAACACAAAACAGGATTGTTATTAATTTCAAAATAGGGTGGAAACTGGATTATTATTAATCTCAAATACACATTAGGTTACTAACACCAACTAATACCAGGATGTTTTGTAATGTCAAACATGATGGGTGCAGGATTGTTACTAATCTCAAATATGGAATGGGAATTTTATTAATCTTGAACACAGTGGGAACAGGTTTGTTACTGACCTAAAACATAACATAAATCATATAGTCAGTTAATAATAAGCCAAACAGAAACTCAAAAGTATAATATGAAGTTCGACTTGAGCCCAACCTTTTTTAAATTTTGGCATTAGTGTGAGAATAAGGTGTTTCACTCCAGGTGTGATTCTATTGACACACTGGGAAGCTTTTATCAAAACAAACTTTATCTTAGCATTTTGATGATAATAAATGAATTAGGTTAACTTTTAATAGTTGAAATTCTTAATCATGACAAGATACAATTCTTAACTGCTAGTTTATCCCTATTAGTTCCAATTCAAGCATTATTCCTCTTACAGACTTAAACTCTTCTTCAAAATCAGTTCGCAAACAACACAGACTAATGTGTTTTTACTTGTTCACAGTCCTAGAGCTTTTGAACACCTCTGGAGAGACACTTGGTTCCTGACAGCCCCAAACAGCAACCTCCAGAGTGAGAGAGAGAGACACACATAAATTCTGTTTCTTTCAGGACCAAGCAAAAACTGTTTGCTTTCCCTTTAAGCTTAGCTCCTCCCATTAGCACATAACTGTCACTTTTTAAATCAACCTAATCAAACCCTACTCTGAAACACCGGGGGGAAAACCAGAAATAAACAAAAACACATTAACTCAAATGAAAACAAACACCCCATTATCTAGGATTAATTATTAGCCTGTATTCTCAGCATGTGAACTCCTGGTGCAGACAAGCTGCACTGTGTAAATAAGCCCAAATTTAAACATACCCCTTACAGGAAACATGATGTAAATTCATTTCTTAAAGGCGCAGTATCATCACATTTTCTCCCTTTAAAAAAATGAACCAACAAGATGAAAAGATGGTTTCATTTGTCAAACACTCTAGTTTCACACTGTTAGTACTCTATATATTCCGTTTTTAAAAAAATCTAAGCATGCAAATATAACAGTAGTCCAGTCCAGTCCAGTCTTTCTCTTTCAACATTGTGCTTTCCTTTGTCTTTCATCAAAGCATCAGCAATCACATTCTCTCTTCCTACCTTTCTCGACGTTTTAACAAAAAGCTGGAGTCTGATGATGCAGCTGTATAGAACGCTGGTTAGGCCACATTTGGAGTACTGCGTCCAGTTCTGGTCACCACACTACCAGAAGGACGTGGAGGCATTGGAGAGAGTGCAGAGAAGGTTTACCAGGATGTTGCCTGGTATGGAGGGTCTTAGCTATGAGGAGAGATTGGGTAGACTGGGGTTGTTCTCCTTGGAAAGACGGAGAATGAGGGGAGATCTAATAGAGGTATACAAGATTATGAAGGGTATAGATAGGGTGAACAGTGGGAAGCTTTTTCCCAGGTCGGAGGTGATGATCACGAGGGGTCGCGGACTCAAGGTGAGAGGGGCGAAGTATAACTCAGACATCAGAGGGACGTTTTTTACACAGAGGGTGGTGGGGGCCTGGAATGCGCTGCCAAGTAGGGTGGTGGAGGCAGACACGCTGACATCGTTTAAGACTTACCTGGATAGTCACATGAGCAGCCTGGGAATGGAGGGATACGAACAATTGGTCTAGTTGGACCAAGGAGCGACACAGGCTTGGAGGGCCGAAGGGCCTGTTTCCTGTGCTGTACTGTTCTTTGTTCTTTGACGTGCTTCTGTTCAGTTGCTGCCTCTTTCTTTTCAAAAGCCTCCTTCTGTCTTCGATCCTGCTTTAATTCCAAGTCCGAGCTCGTTGCCTTTCTCGTGACTGTAAATTCGTTCTGGTAATGTTCTCAGGCTGAGGGGCGGAACGTGGAAAGGTCCGTTGACCTCAGGCAGGATTTTACAGTTTCAGGATGAGTGAGGCCATAAAGACCCGCCCTTCATCTGAGCCCCTTTCTCGTTAAGTGGCCTTAGTTACTCTGTCGGGAAGTCCAACTCCACCTTTTGTTGTGAAATGGTACATTCAACATTCTTTCCAGAGTCTCCAATTGTATATCTTTCTGCTCCAAGGTAGTTTATCAATTCCTTTATTTGTTCTGGGTTTTCAGTGTCATTTTCTGCATATTCTTTGGTTAAACTATATAGCAGATTGGCTCCTTTGGTGTTAGGATTTGTTGTAATTGTGGTTTTTGTGATCATTGTGGCAGTTTGGTTGTTGCAAAAATCATCGTAATTTACTCAAACATCAGCTATGAACAGCACTGTTTCTTTTCAGTATCCATTCTGTGCAAGTTGCATAAATTCATTACTCCCAGCAATTCATTAGGAATGATGATACAGTTTCTTCAAACAGTCTCACTTCAGATCGTTGTCCTTTTCTTTTGTCTGCAGCTCCTTAATCTCCATCTTGAGATCACAAGATGCTGATCAGTCTACATTTTCCTTCTCAAAGATGATGAGCTGTTGTTGATCATCCTGCAGTCTAAGTTCAGTTAATTTCAGCAAATCAGAAACAGGCTTCAAATCAGTCGACTGTTTTTGCATATGTTTGATTTTCCACTAGCTTTTCAACCACAGTTGGCATCACTCCCACCTGTGATCCAGCTATATTGTTACCCAGGATAAAATGTATCCCTGAAAAGGTAATTTCTCTGTTACTCCTTCCACCACTTTTCATCAAACTTTCCAACCCTATCTTTCATAATGGAACACTAATTTTTTCTCCATTGTCACATATTCTCACCTGTCTGGCAATACTCCTCCAAAAGTATATATCTCCTCATATCTCACCATTAATGACTGACTTGCTCCCATATCTCTTAAAATCTTAATTTCTTTATCTACTCCTGAGTATCCATGCTAGTAAATTCTTTAAAGAGATCTGGCACGAGCTTATCAACCAATCCCTGAACAGGTTGTACATTTTGTTTGCACCTCTTTAGCTTCAACTATGGTTTCCTTTCCATTTTAACAAATCCCACTGGCTTCCCTATTTTACCACGTCTGTCTTCCCAGTGGGTTTCTTGTGCCACCAATACAGCGACTTCAAGTATCCAACTTTATCACAATGAAAACATTTGAGGCTTTTTATTTTTCTTCCACCCTCATACGTTTCCTTTTTAGCCTGAGGTAAACTATCCTTCCTATCTCCAACAAGATCTTCTTTGCCTTTACCACCTGAGGATTTCTTTTTTCCCCAATTTCTATCCCTCAGGTTGAACTGATGTCAAAAACCAACCTTGATTCACGAACCAATGCAAAAGCATCTGCCCTTTTTGCCACAGAAGTCTCACAACACCAGGGTAAAGTCCAACAGGTTTATTTGGTAGCAAAATCCACTAGCTTTCGGAGGGCTGCACCACTACTCATAGAGTCATAGTCATAGAGGTTTACAGCATGGTTTCTGAACAGCCCTTTGGCCCAACTTGTCCATGCTGCCCCCTTTTTTAAACCACTAAGCTAGCCCCAAATTCCCATATCCCTCTATACCCATCTTACCCATGTAACTGTCCAAATGCTTTTAAAAGACAAAATTGTAGCCTCCCTCTCTCCTCCCCCCCCCCCCTCTCCCCCTCTCCCCCCCCTCTCCCCCCCCCTCCCTCCCCCCCCCCTCCCTCCCTCCCCCCCCCCCTCCCTCCCCCCTCCCTCCCTCCCCCCCCCCCTCCCTCCCCCCCCTCCCTCCCCCCCCCCTCCCCCCCCTCCCTCCCTCCCCCCCCCCCCCTCCCCCCCTCCCTCCCCCCCCCCCCCCCCCCCCCTCCCCCCCCCCCCCCCCCCTCCCTCCCCCCCCCCCCCCTCCCCCCCCCCCCCCCCCCTCCCTCCCCCCCCCTCCCTCCCCCCCCCCCCCCCTCCCTTCCCCCCCCCCTCCCTCCCCCCCCCCCTCCCTCCCCCCCCCCCCTCCTCCCTCCCCCCCCCCCCCTCCCCCCCCCCTCCCCCCCCCTCCCCCCCCTCCCCCCCTCCCTCCCCCCTCCCTCCCCCCCCCCTCCCTCCCCCCCCCCCTCCCCCCCCCCCTCTCCCCCCCCCCCCTCCCCCCCCCCCCTCCCCCCCCCTCTCCCCCCCCCCCTCCCCCCCCCCCTCCCCCCCTCCCTCTCCCCCCCTCCCTCCCCCCCCCTCTCCCCCCCTCCCTCCCCCCCCCCTCCCTCCCCCCCCCCTCTCCCCCCCCCCTCTCCCCCCCCCCCTCTCCCCCCCCTCCCTCCCCCCCCCTCCCTCCCCCCCCTCCCTCCCCCCCCCTCCCTCCCCCCCCCCTCCCCCCCCCCCCCTCCCCCCCCCCTCCCTCCCCCCCCCTCCCTCCCCCCCCCCTCCCTCCCCCCCCCCTCTCCCCCCCCCCCTCTCCCCCCCCCCCCTCTCCCCCCCCCCCCCTCTCCCCCCCCCCATCTCCCCCCCCCCATCTCCCCCCCCCCCTCTCCCCCCCCCTCTCCCCCCCCCCCTCCCCCCCCCCCCTCTCCCCCCCCCCCTCTCCCCCCCCCCCCTCTCCCCCCCCCCCCTCCCCCCCCCCCCCCCTCCCCCCCCCCCTCCCCTCTCCCCCCCCCCCCTCCCCCCCCCCCCCCCTCCCCCCCCCCCTCCCCTCTCCCCCCCCCCCTCCCCCCCCCCCCTCTCCCCCCCCCCCTCTCTCCCCCCACCCCTCTCTCCCCCCCCCCCCCTCTCCCCCCCCCCCCTCTCCCCCCCCCCCCCTCTCCCCCCCCCCCCCTCTCCCCCCCCCCCCCTCTCCCCCCCCCCCCCCTCTCCCCCCCCCCCCTCTCCCCCCCTCTCCCCCCCCCCCTCCCCCCCCCCCTCCCCCGCCCCCCCCCCCCTCCCCCGCCCCCCCCCCCTCTCCCCCCCCCTCCCCCGCCCCCCCCCTCTCCCCCCCCTCCCCCGCCCCCCCCCTCTCCCCCCCCTCCCCCGCCCCCCCCCTCTCCCCCCCCTCCCCCGCCCCCCCCCCTCTCCCCCCCCCCCCTCTCCCCCCCCTCTCCCCCCCCCCCCTCTCCCCCCCCCCCCCTCTCCCCCCCCCCCCTCTCCCCCCCCCCTCTCCCCCCCCCCTCTCTCCCCCCCCCTCTCCCCCCCCCCCTCTCCCCCCCCCCCCCCCCCCCCCCCTCTCCCCCCCCCCTCTCCCCCCCCCCTCTCCCCCCCCCCCTCTCCCCCCCCCCTCTCCCTCCCCCCCTCTCCCCCCCCCTCTCCCTCCCCCCCCTCTCCCCCCCCTCTCCCTCCCCCCCCCTCTCCCCCCCCCTCTCCCTCCCCCCCCTCTCCCCCCCCCTCTCCCTCCCCCCCCCTCTCCCCCCCCTCTCCCTCCCCCCCCCTCTCCCCCCCCCTCTCCCTCCCCCCCCCTCTCCCCCCCCCTCTCCCCCCCCCTCTCCCCCCCCCTCTCCCCCCCCCTCTCCCCCCCCCTCTCCCCCCCCCTCTCTCCCCCCCCCCCCCACCTTAAACCTATTCCCTTTAGTTTTAGATTCCCCTACCTTTGGGAAAAGATGTTGACTTTCTAACTGATCTGTGCCCCTCATTATTCACACAGTTTTATGCGCTTGCACTTCTAACATTTCAGGTTGAATTTTTCTTTCCAGTTCTTGAAGTACTAATATTCTCTCTTTTTCTTTTTGTTCTGCTATTCTTCCTTTTTCCCTTTTCTCTGCTTTTAATCACAATTCAAACTGTTCCATTTCTTTTTTCGATTCAAACTGTTTTCATTTTTTTGTTCTTTGTCCCACTGCAACTGCCCCTCTCTTTTTTTTTGCTTTTTCTACTCTCTCTCTTTTGCTTCTAATTCAAGCTGTTTTGCTTGGAATGGAACTTGAGCCAATTCCAGTGCAGGCTGTGTTTCTGGCAAATTTAAATGCTGAGCTTTCACTGCAACTATCTCCACCTTCCTTGCCCCTTCAGTTACAGTCAACCACAGCTTGTTTGCCAATTCCAAAAGCTTTACTTTAACTACCTTTTGTAAATCACTCTGAGTGACTTCTTCCAAACCCAGGGAAACTTTAGCCACTGAAAGAGCCATTATTCCACAAGGCACTTGCTATATAAACTAACCAAATGTAACACCTGAAAAGAAGTATTCAACATCCAGTGCCTTTGAGTTCTATAATCCTAACAAAACAAGGAATTATAGTTTTTAATCTTGGATGAGCCCCAAATCTTGTTAGGGACCAGATCAGGATATTCTAAAGGTAGACTAGACCCCAAACTATTTTTTTATTTCATCATTCGTGTGACGTAAAGTGTTTCAGTTAAGATGTGAGTTTAGGAAGTTTTTACCAAAACAAACTTTATTTTAACAATACAGTTTAACTATAATGAATGAATTAGCTTAACTTTTACCAATTAAATGCTTAAACATGACAAGATACAATTCTTAACTGCGAACCTATCTCTATTAGTTCCAATTCAAGCAATATTCCTCTTATAGACTTAAACTCCTCTTTAAAATCAGTTAACAAACAACACAAGCTTATGTGTTTTTACTCATTCGCAGTCCTAGAGCCTTTGAACACCTCTGGAGAGAGGGACACTTGTTTCCTGACAGCCACAAACAGCAGCCTCCAGAGACACATGCAAACACATCTTGCTTCTTTCAGAATCAAGCAGAAACTGCTTGCTTTTCCCTGTAAGCTTAGCTCCTCCCATTAGCATATGGCTCAATCTCTTGTCAATCAATATAATCAAACCCGACTCTGAAACCCCAGGGAAAAACCCAAAAATAAACAGAAATGCGTTAACTCGGATTAAAATAAGCAGCCCATTATCCAGGATGAATTATTGGTCTGCATTCTCTGCATGTGAGCTGCCTGGTGCAGACAAATCAGCACCATGTAAACACAGCTGAATTTTAAACATACCCTTCACAAGAAACATATGAGTACATTTCTTAAAGGTGCAGTATTGTCACAAATGTACCTCCCCCCACACCGTGATGTGCCGAATTCCCATATTTAGGTTTTAACCCCCGATTCAGCA